>NC_058131.1:227619387-227637239 GCF_016433145.1 Gracilinanus agilis | reverse complement strand
GAAGGAAGTTAGGAAGGAAGGAAGGAAGGAAGGAAGGAAGGAAGAAAATGGAAACTATTATCTATGCAGATTATATCCTTAAAGCTTTTTGAGTCTAGTAATACTAGCAGAATTTAGACTCTGTGATCATAGCTTTCAAGAACCTATACTCACTCCATGTCACAATGAAGCATTTGAGAAAGAATGAATAGCTAGAATTTTTTAAAGCTGAATATATTTCCTAGTACTTGCCCATTTTAAAGATAATCTTTTATGTTCCTTCCCACTCACACAAATATGCAAAATTTTCCTATAATCTAGCCTCCCAGGCTTGGCTCTGCTATCTGGAAGAGTTCAGTGTCTTAAAAAAATGTAGGGACTTCATTGTGCATCTTTCTCCAGGTCGCTAATAAAGTGACCTGGAAGGGACACTAGACTGATTCTAGGGTCAAAGCAGGGCAGTGGAAAGAACACTGGCTGTAAAGTAAGAGAGAATTAAGTTCATTTACAGCAAGAATTTCAAGATCAATATGTTTCATTTCCTCTAATGGCATGTCCATTCATTAGTAGCTGGATGAGGCTCTCTCATTCATTTAGAGTGCTAACTGCTAAATGATAATGATTTAAAAATGGATATTCTTTACATCCTTTGTCATTGTCATTTCAGAAGCAGAAAAGACCTTTAAGACTTAAGACTGCTTAAGACTGAAATCCATTTTGTGTTTTTGGTTTATTTGTTTTATGCCTTACCAAATATTTCATCACCAAGTGTCTAGCCTACTAGTGATATGACTCTTGGTATTTAGTTGGGTTTATTTTTGGAAAATAGATGGAATCTGTGGCTAGAACCTCTCCATCTCAAAGCCTCTCTAACTTGAGAATTTGTATCCTGCTGGCAGAGCCACATAGAATCCTGTATCACCTCCACATCAAGATGACACATTGGAGTTAAAATCTTTTAGGGATATCATCTTGAGAATTAAAATTAAGGGGAGTATTGAGACCCATGCCAGGCCTAGGTAGTCTACCATTACTCACAAAGAATTACACAAGGAAAAGCAACATAAAGGATGTCATCAGGAAAATATATGATGGGAAAAAGAAGATGGGCTAGTTATGTAGCCAGAACAAGGGGGTAACTGATCCTGGAGAGAGAGGACTGCTTCATTTTTGTCCTTGTACCCCTAGTACCTGACACATAGAATTCAAGAACCTTTTCATTATTGTTTCTGCGTTTTCTTTGCTTAGCATAGTAACTGGTACATAGTAGGTACTTAATAAATGCTTGTATATTGATTAATTTATGGGCCACTCAAGTGTTGCGTGAGTTTTTATATAACATCATGAGATCTAGAGTGAGGACTAAGCATATTGGGCAAGTAGATTCCCTTGGGGAGGATTTATAGGAGGCCACTGACAAATCCCACAGGGTAAGAGACTGTGGATGTGTTGCTTTCTTTACCCTAGCAGGGATTATCCCCCTTTGATGAGACCACAGATCTGTCAAAGTGTCCCTGAAGCTTTGTACTTAATAAATGCTTTTTGAGTTTACTGAAATAAATGACAAAACTGGCTTGCTTATATAGAGCAAATGGATGTGACTCAGAGGGGTTAATGTCATAAATAACTCTAGAGAGTTGTGGCTACCAAATGGTGAAGAGAGATAAAAATATACCCTGGAATTAAATTATTCTTTCTCCACTAATACTCAGTTGCTCCATTGACTCATATCCTATCATTGGTGTTGTCTGTTCCCCATGGTGAGAGCTTCAGGGTCAGGGACTTTCTCTGACCATGTTATGCACAATTAGGTATTCAAATCGGGATGATTGGATAATGATACTAAAGCTGAAATGTCAGTTCAAGATATTGTCTTCCATCTTCATTTGTGGTTTAGAGGAAATCCTGAATGCGGAGAACTTCAGGACTTAAACATTGGCAAGTAGGTTTTGGGGGAGGGGGTATTGTTTGTTTTTGTTTTTACTTTTGTTTTTAATTTTTTAATAATATTGAATTTTGTCTCACGCATAAAAACAATTTTTAACCTTTAAAAAAAATTTGAACCAAATTCTCCCCTTCCTCCCTCTTTTTTCCCCCTCCTTGAGATGGCAAAAAATCTAATATAGATTTTACATGTGAATTTTTTTTGTCCATATTATTCCTTTTGTGTAAGAGAAGTTGAACAAAAATGAAGAAAGAAAGTGAAATATAGATTGTTGCATTCTGTATGCAAACTCCATTGGTTCTTTCTCTGGAGATGTTTTTTCAATATCCTGCTTGTGAAGGAGCGCTTCTGGTTCATTGCTGGGACCTGGAGGAACGATGGACCTGGGACCCTGAGACCTTGGTGAGGCTGCTCTTAAATCTCTCTCTGAGAACTACACGTGGTGAGTGAAGAAGGCTGATTCCTTTAACCTCCCATAAGGGACTCACCTCCAGGAGGTTCCCTTGATTGGGAGAAGCCCTAGTGGCTAAAACCCTTGTTAATTAACTTTTAGGCTCTCCAGCTGGGCCACTGGAGTCCAGCCCGAGTAAAACCCAGATTTAAATACAATCTCTTACTCTTACCTTCTTCTGATTTCTCTACTTCAACTTTCTCCTATGTTTTGTAAATAAACTTCCATAAAAATCATTTTAACTTGAGGTTACTCTTAATTGGGGATTGATAATTATTCAATCCCCTGGTGACCTAACCTTTTAATATTCAACCAAAAACCCCTTTTCCCCCTTACACTTGTAGAGGAGCTGCCCACTATAGTGGAGTTCAAACAAGATTTAGAGCCAGAAGATCTAGGTTCAAATTCTGCTTTTCATACTTTTATGATCTTCAGCAAATTGCCTTACTTTTCTCAGCCTCAGTTTTCCCACCTGCCATATGATGTGGTTAGATTACAAAGTCCCTTCCAGCTCTAAATTCAAAGAGAACCAGGATCAGGAAAATCTTGACTTGATGGCAGGATTTATGTGGATGTATCTGAATTTTTTTTTATGAATTTGGAGGTCAGAGCACTGTATTATTCCATTCAAGAGGCAGCATGGTACCAAAGATAGACAGCCATACCCAGGAGTGAGAACACTCAGATTTGACTCCCACCTCGGATTCAGTCTGTGTGACTTGGCTTCTCTCAATCTTGAGTTCCTCATTTGTAAAGTCAATTCATTTAAAAATTTTTATTTTCCAGATTACATTTTGATACAATTTTTAATGGCCACTTTCTGACATTTTTGGGAACTATGTTCTCTCCCTCCCATCCCTCCACCCCTTCCCAAGATAGCAGGTATCATGATAGACATTGTATGGATATTATCATATAATACTTATTTTCATGTTCATCATTTTGTGAAAGAAGACACATCTCATTTATACTAGGGAAAAATTTATGGAGGAAATAAGTGAAGAACGGTAAGCTTCGATCTGCATTCAAACTCCATCAGTTTTCATTTCGAGTCCAGTGGAGTTGTCTTGGATCTTTGCATTACTGATAATAGTTGTCATTCACAGTTGATCATTGTACATTATTGCTGTTACTGTATACAGAGTGCTGCTGGTTCTGCTCTCTAAAGTCAGTTCAAAGAAGTATTTATTAACTAAGCATCTACAATGTGTCAGGTGCCATATTAAAGGAAAGAGATTCAAAGAAAAGAAAAAATAATCATGTCCTGTCCTCAAGGAGTTTACAGTCTAATGGGGGAAGACATTCATATGTTTTTCAGTCACATCTGACTCTTCATGACCCTCCATTTTGAGGTTTGCTTGGCAAAGATAATGGAGTATTTTTCCATTTCCTTTTCTAGCTCATTGTGCAAATGAGAAACTAAGGCAAAGTTAAATGACTTACCCAGGATCTGATATACTCTCTAGTCCTCTCCAAATATATGCCAGTGCAGTAGGTAGTCCACCCACCATCCTTTTCATTATTCATAGGATCATCAATTTAGAGCTGGAAGGGACTTGAAGCTATCAAGAGGCTTTTAAAAAATGTTTACAGGTAAGGAAACTGGGGCACAGAGAAGTATTTTTCCCAGGGTCCCACAGTTTCATAAATGTCTGAAGTAAGATTTGAATCTCAGTCTGAGTCCAGCACCCAGATCACTATATAGCACCCTGCCTCTGCAAATCAGTGAACCTGCTTTCCTGTCAAACCCTTTAACTTCCCCTTCTTTATGTCTTCTAACTCCTGACCTCTCTTTTACCCCTTCCCCCTCTCTTCATACTCTACTTGTGAATTATAAAAACACTGGAATGAGAGTGCTTTTTTAAACACCATGGAAATGAATTCCTTGGGGAAAACATAATAGATAAACTGAGAAATACATGAGTAATGGAGTTTCTTGGTAGGATAAGAAAGGAATACAGAAACCATACCAGTGGCTTAATTAAAAAGGGGGTAATTAATCTTAAATAAGGATATGACTAAAGCCCTGTGGTATTTGACCTCAACAGATCACTTACTCGGTTAGCAAGTTTGCTTGTCTTAAAGAGGCAAGTTGGCAGACACTCAAAATGCAAGTGAATTTACCCTTTTTCCTGCCTTAGGGGATTTTGGAGCAAATGGGACCTAGAACCCTAGGCTAGATTACCATAAATAAGAGGACAGTTTTGCATGCAAATCTTGCCTGGGCTCAGGAAGATAGGGTGAGTACTTTCTGACAATCTCTTCTAGTAGGAAAATTCCTTGTTTTAAAAGTTAAAAATACTTTGTGCTTCTTGGATCTCAGTGGAGATGAAATAATTCTTAAAGAAAAAATTTGGCTCTTCTTTAAGTTTATGCCCAGTTCTGCAGACCTTCTGTCCTTTATTGAGACAGATTTAAAAAAAAAAAAAAGGCAATTTAAAATGTGTGTTTTCATTCAAATGATTGGCTCATGTCATCGCTCTACTCAAAGTTTCAAGAAAAAAATTGTTCAGGGTGACAAAAATGGGAAAAAATTAGTCACCCATCAGTGATTCACAGAGACTATAAATATATAGTTATATTGTTCCCTTATTTACGATCCAGCTGGGATGACTTGTTTTGGAGGAAATAGGAAGATACAGAAACTGTGCCAAAGGGGAACTGGAGGCCCCATTCCAGTTTTCTGAACTTGGATACCCCTCCTGAAGCCTGTCTTTGCCAGAGCTTCCTGATCTCGCATTGCCCAAGACATGGTATGACCAACCTCTGGGAAGGAGGCCCAGAGCTTTCACCTGTTCAGAGAGATGGGCATTGTGGAAGGAAAGAGGAAGAGAGTAGAAAAACTAAAACAAAACATTAGATTTAGGGTCAGAAGACCTGATTGTTTCACTCATTAGCAGCTTGTCCTTGGGCAAGTCACTTTAAGTCACTCAATAGACTTATTTCCTCATCCTTAAAATGAAGGCTTCAATGGATTCAAAGGCTCATTCTGACTTTAAACCTAGGTCCCTCTGATTCTGTGATTCAGTTAGAAGACCTGGCTCTAACACTAAGTTATGTGGCGAAAATGTATCACACCAGTACAAAACTCCAAGCTAAATAGGTTTATTGAGAGGAGGCCAGTCTCCCAAGAAAGCTGGACCCTGGTCAAGATCAAGACCAGAGACCCCGAGCCTTAGGAGATAGCCTTTTTTAAAGAAAGAAATCTTATGACATAGTGACAGTGATACAGTCAAAATTTAAAATAGAATAGATGTACATATCTTTCACATAGGCAGGTCAAAACCAATGACGCAAGTGCTGAATAAGCTGGAAAGTACAAAAATAATCGCTAAATCACTATGGGTGGTAGATGAGATTTTATGGTTGACCTTTTCAAGGCCTCTGCAATAAGGGGTTGGGGGCTAGTTGTTTTTCTGCTGACAATTATGAAATACTTGGAGTCAGCAGTTGATATTTTTGCACCCAAAGCAGGCCTGCACCTCTTTCCTAACCGTCCAGAGCTTGTACCCAACAGTGTACAGTGGCCTTGGTGGAAACTTTGGGGTTATAGGCTTAAGGTTAAAATGCCTGTAAACAAGATTTGATACCACCCTAAACTGTAATTTTCTTAGCTAATCTTTATCATTTTTATAAAACAAACTATATTATTTGACTATTAGCTAAAAACTAATGATTGTGTTATGAAAATAATCATAAAAGCAAATACTATTATAATCACAAAAGGGGATAGGCGGTTTCACACTCAGTTATTATATGACTCTGACCTGCAAAAACCTTTTACTTTTCATCTCTGGAACCCACGCCTCCCTCATATACCTATTTGTTTTTCATATTTAAGTGTTTCCCCTGGTTTCTGTTTCTTAGTTTCTCGTCCATGCAAGTCAGTTTATCTTTGCACTTCCATCCTCATTTGTAAAATGGGTCTGATATTCATATTCTGGAATTTACAGGGTTATTGTGAGACAAGGGAGTTGGAAAAATGCCAGAAGAATGGAAGCTGTTATTAATATAGAAAAAAAGAAGCAGGACTGCTTTTTATTAAAGGAGTTATTTGTGTTGCTTGGGTCATCAGTCAGTCAACTAGCATTTATTAAGCACCCACTGTGCTAAACTTCATCACTATGGGCAGCCACCTGGGAGCCTAGAACATGGTGGAGACCCATTTGCTTATTGCTGTGGTCACAGAAGGGCAAGAGGACAAAGAAAAGAGGAAATTGTTATGCAATAACTCCCTCTTCTCTATTCCCTACAGTTACCAGCAGTAGCCCTCCTGGGAAAGAAAACTATATGAAAGTTCTTTATGTGGGTATTGAAAAGAAAAGCAATGGCTAGATCTTGCTTTTGTTTCAGCCATTTCGGAGATGTGCAGAAGCAATATTTATTTAGTTTCTTTATGTGAAACTAATATTCCTTATCTATAGAACTGATCAAAGCACTCTTCTAAAATCCTATCATTCTATGAAATGTTTATCAGAATTTATAATGAGCTTTATTTGATGAAAGTATTAACTCTGACTATGTAATTTCTATATTCAGTGTAACACCTGAGGTACCCCATTCTTATATATGGGACTCTATAATAGTTAACCCAGGATCAAAGCATTCTGTCAGTTTGCATTTACTAAAAAAAAAAAAAAAATCATATCCCACAAGACTCTACAGTTATCTATTTAATTCTTGTACTCTGATTAGCCAGAGGACATGATTAGTTCAAAGCAAAGACATTTCATGAAATAGCATAGTCAGAAAAATCACAGTAGAACATTCCCTCTCCCTTCCTGACATCATCATCATCATCACTAGCATTTATATAGAACTTTGGATAACTAGGTAGTATGGGGAACAGTGTGTCGAACCACGGAATCAGAAAGATTCATCTCCATGAGTTCAAATCTGGCCTCAGATACTTACTAGCTATATGAACCTGAGCAAGTCACTTAACTCTGTTTGCCTCAGTTTCCTCAGTTGTAAAATGAGCTGGAAAAGGAAATGACAAGTCACTCCAGTATATTTGCCAAGAAACCCCCAAATGGGGTCACCATATGATACTTACTATTGTGTTAACACTTTACAATTATTTTCTCATTTGATCTTCAAGACAAGGTTGGGAGGTAGGTGCTATTATTATCCTCATTTTATAGATGAGGAAACTGAGGCAAACAGAAATTAAGTAACTTGCCCAGGGTCACTTTAAACTCAAATCTTCCTGACTCCAGGCCAGGCTTTTTATCCCAAACTACCTAGCCACCTAGCATAAACTTGGGAGTATTTTCCTACAAATATGCAATCACTGGGAAGAATGGGTATGCATAGAGATCACACATGAAAGGCCAACACAATTAGGAAATATTTGTGTCAAGGAAGATACATGGGGAACAATTCATATCTCAAATACTTTAGGACCTCTGATATCCTATGGAGATGCCATCATTCTGCTCTGAGTAGGTCTACTCCTTTCTCTTATGGTGTCTCCCATAGTAACATTGCTTCAACAGCCCTTGCTGCTTTTGTGGATGCTTGGCATATAATCTTAATAGAATATCATTCCATTGGTAGCTGGTACGTGGTATTCTATATGTTGCATTGTTCTCTGTTACCAACTACTGGGATTTATCCTTCAGGATTACTGGGTAAGCCAGCTCAACTACAGTCTGTGAGGGTATAGTGACTCAAACCTGGCAGTGATAAGGGTATATTAAGAGTTCTTTGGTCATAGTCATTATACCTAGCTAATAAAAACTAGGCAGAGTACCCCCAGAATGAAATTGTCTTTTCTTATCTACGCCTGTGTCTATGTGGGGATAGCATTCCTCAAATGTAGATAACTATCTAATTTAGATTCAGAATTCCCAAAGGACCTCTCAGACTTGGTAGGCAAACCTATTTGAGCCAAAAACAAAAGGTTAGCTAAGAAGATAAGGTTATTGTTCTCTGATTGCAAGCCATATTCTTGTCTTTATTATGCATATCTCTCAGCAACAATAACTCTGCTTTGGTGCAGTATTTTGACCATTGAAAAACTAGCTATCTCATAATATTTGTGACTGAGTATCATAGTCAGTCAAAGGAAAAAGAAGCAGATTCTTCTCTTAATTCCTCTGTTTATTTCTGCTGGGAGAAGCCTGGGATTTTCAGTCAGCTACTACCTGCTTGTGAGAACCAACTGATAAATTTACACCTCTACAATCAGCAAACATTACAAATCAGGGTTTATATATTCTTTTGTTGACTCTGCCTAGACTTAAGAAAGGAAAATGCTAATGATGTGGATTAAACTTAAACTTGAATTAAATTTTAATTTAATTAATTTAATTTATTTAAACTATAAAGTACCATATATGATTTATAAAATATATATATACAAACTATATAAATGTGCATATTTGTATATTTAAGATTCATGTGAAAATATAAATATATTATTTATAAATTACATATTAAATACATGATTTTTTGTTTGTTTTGTTTTGTTTTGTTTTTCAGAGATCAGGTTGCTAAACCCATACCAGCACATCACTAACTCTAGGACTGCCCATAAGTCCTTTAGAGAACTAGCCTAACTCATTGTTACTCTTCAGTTGATGCATTTCTATCCTCCATTTCTAAGGGAACAGGCAGGTTGTACATCTGCCCTCAGGGAGGATGAATAAAGCTAAGTTTCAGGTAAAGTATATTGAGCTCTAAGGGGCTTCAAGAGTATCTGATTATATTAGCTGCTCTCCCAACATGGAATAAAAGATGAGATATCTGACTTTAAAGAGTTTGCAATTTAATGAAGGAGAAAGGATAAACCCCGCACAATTACATTTATTAAAATCATCATTTTCTTAGAGCAGGATGAAATCTTTGAGGCCAAAGAGTCCAAACCACCCATTTTGTTGAAAAAGAAAATGAGGTCCACAGAGGTCAAGTGACTTGCCAAGGTCATTCAAGTATATAGCTTTCATTTCAAAGGAAAGGAAAGATGCAAAAAAAGTGACTATTCATGCTGGTTTCTGAACTGTTTCCATATTCAAACACCAACTTATTATTTCTTCTTCCTTCCCAATTCTCTAATCCCTGCAAATATTGCCTATAATTGACTTTAGAAGCTGCTTCTTCTAGAATAGAGCTGCAGAGGATCTTGGAGAAGTGGGATGGTGGAAGGGACATCTAAAGCCTTAGTTTAGATGAGTAGATATAAATCCTTCCAGTTCTACTCTCCCATTTATGGAGCACTTCCATGGCCTTGCCTAGTCTTCTGACATCTTGCTGCATTTATTAGAAGATGGTTGTTGCCATAGCTACAGATTGCTTTCCCAGTCTGGGGATGTGAAGAACTCTCTCAACCTGGAACCTATGGTTATTTATAGGCCATACCATGTAATGCATAATTCAAGACTTCAGTTAGTCACAGAATGGTAGATCTGGAAGGGATTTTTACAAAGCATCTTAGTCCAAATTGCTCATTTTCATATAGGAGGGAGGTGAGGCTCAGAAAAGTAAGGTAAATTGTCCAAAGTCATGGAAATAATAAATGACAGTACTAGAGTTTGAACTTTATTTTCTGACTTCCAGAGCTTTTTACATTATCCCATACCATCTTTCTCCTTTGTGTTTTTAAAAATTAGTGTCATTAGGGATTGTTGTTTTTATGTGACTATCACTTCTGGTTATACCACTCTACAGGTCTACCAGCCTTAAAACAAAGACAAGCTGACATAGCAATTCTGTCTAACAAAGGGTACAACATTCAGCAACCTGACCCCCCACTCATCTATCCAAGAAAAAGAATCTCTTTGGTATTTCAACATTATGTTCTCTCTTACCGGCCTGTTCTATTCCCTGTCATTCTCTCCTATCCATTTACCCAAACCCCTTTTGTTCTCTCCCTACTTCTATCTACTCTCCCATTCCCCTACTCAGAGAACTTTAAAATTAATGTCTTATTATTCATTGTACCAGTGGAAAAAACTAAATTTTCTTCAGCTTCACAGATGGGAAAAAATAGATACAAGAAGGAATCTGAAATTCAGTATGCCACCTATGTCCTCTACAGCTTTGGCCCAAAGATCATGACAATTCTAATCTTGGCACTTTCCTGGGACATTTGAGGACATTTCAAAGTCCTCAACAATTTGATTTCTTGTTCCAACTTTATCTCATCTCTTCCATGCATTTGATATCCCAGCCAAATGAACCACTCCTTATCTGCAAATATACTCCATACTCCACTTTCTGTGTCTATTCAAAATGTTTTCTATGCCTGAAATTTCTCTTTTCTGCTCCATCTGTTGAACTCATGCCAATCCTTTAAAGCCCTATTTAAATACTTCCTCCTTCATGAAGTTTTCCCTGATTCTTCTGGCCTCTTCCTTTACCCATATCACTAAATTTCCCACTCCCAGAACTTCACATGCGCTTGTTGAGTATGATTTCATATTGTAGTTATATTTCTATGTGCTGTCTTTTTTACCTAGTAGGCTCCAAGGCTCATGAGAGCAGTGTCTATATATTATTTCAGAATCTTCAAATCTCAGAGTTGAAAGGAACCCTATAGTCCAGCTAGTCCAGCTCATGACTGAACAAGAAACTTCTATAAAATCTCCCCAGCATGTGGCTATCCAACTTCCACTTGAAGACCTGAAGAGACGGGAACTCCAATCAATCCCTATTAAGTATATTGCACTTTTGGACAGCTCTAATTGTTATTAAGGTTTGCTCTAAATAAAACCTAAGTTCAAATTCTGAAACTTATCAAGTTATGTGACCACACGTAAGGGAATTCCTCCATCAGTGAGCTCTTAGCACCTTCATCAATGAATTGGAGAGAATTTTTTGTGCCACCTCCATCACAGAATTGTGAAAAGGAAAGGACTTTAAGTGCTCTAGAAACGTGAGTTAATATTACTAGCTAAAATGCAGCTGCTTCATCGTGGAGGCACCTGAAATAGAGTCCTGTGAACAGTAGGGACTTAAAGAATATTTATTGAATTGAATTGTTGGTCTCTTTTTTTTCTATCAGTTAATCAAACTGAGTACCTCATATCTAATTTCATGTTGAAGAGCTCATAAAGACTTGTTTTTTTTCCCCTTCCATCTTTAAATCCTAGAGGAAGTTGGAAGTCCTGTGAAGTCTTAGGTCTTATTCCACCACTTTTCAAACAAAAACCACCATAGATTCCAATGCTCCTTCACCATCATCATTTGCTTTCTCCATCCAATAGCAGACTTCCTTCCTCCACCCATTTTATACAGTTCATTGTATGCTCATGTAAAACCCTTACCTTCTGTCTTAGTATCAATTCTAAGACAGAAGAGTGTCAAGGGCTAGGCAGTTGAGGTTAAGTGACTTGCTCAGGATCCTACAACTACAGAGTACCTGAGGCCAGATTTGAACCCAGGTCTTCCTGACTCCAGGTCTAATGCTTTATCTCCTGTGCTACCTACCTGCCCCAAAGCAATGAGATATTATTGAAATATTGCTCCAATCTCACTTTATCTGTCTCTCTTCCCACTGCACAGAGGTGTAGGGCTTTTGACCTGAAATAGGAGTAAGAGAAGAACTGGCAACAGGAAGAAAGGAGATATATCCGTGGAGAAGACATGTGGTGAAGATTGAAGTGGGTAAGGAAGACAGTTTCCTACTCCTCAGGTTTAGTTTCTGAAATCACTCATCATGTTCGACATTGGACTAGACAGTGATGGTCTTTTAGAGATTATGTGCCTTTTAGAGATTATGTGCCATGCCCTGCTCCTCAGAGACCATGTGCCATGTCCCACTCCCCCTCCTCCCGGTGCTGGGTGCACCTTGCCCACACGTTACTCCACATAGGGGAGGGAGAAAGCGCTTCCATTGGTTTGCTGGGAAGAGGAGTAGGTAAAGCGAAGAATGTCCTCAGTGAGTACAGAGAGGGGGAGGGGAGTGACCTGAGTGCTCTTCTCCCCTTCAGCTCTGCTGTTTGTGAGCCACCCACCTTACCCCATTCAGGGGAAGGAAGAAACGCTCCCATTGGGCTGATGGGCAGAGGAGTGGGTGATAAGAGGAATGTGCTCAGTGCAGATGAAGAGGAGGAGGGAAGTGGCCTGAGCTCTCTGCTCTCCTCCAGCTCTGCCACCTATGAGCTGCCCACCTTACTCTTTATACATTTCCATTGGGCTAATGGGCAGAGGAGTAGGTGATGTGAAAAAATGTCATCAGGCACAGTGGAGAGAGAGAAGGGAGCAGCTCTGTTTGAGTCCCTCTGCCTTTCTAGTAATGAACTCTGGAGGAAGCACGCATGCCAACAGAGTGCCCTGTCTGCCATCTTTGGCATGTGTGCTATAGGTTCACCATCACTGGAATAGAAGAATCAAGTCAGAGGGTAGCCAGCAATAGGAAAGGTGAAATTGAAAGGAAAAATCAAAAACAAAAATAAAAAAAAAACCCTTGATCTTCATGAATCATCTGTCAAATTCTTTGTTCCATACCCTGTACCAAGTCAAGACTGAATTCCATAGCTTTAGCAAAATAGTTTTTGGATTAGTCCTCTTGTTAACTATGAGTCAAACATAAAGCGTGTTAAGGGTTAATTTGGTAGGAGTTTGACAAAAGTGAGGAGAGCAGTTTGATAAAACACTTAGTTTTATTTGAGAAGTAAAGATAGAAAATAGAAAAGAGGAAAGAGAGATTACTCTTATGCATTATAACTATACCTAAATTCCTAATCTTACCTAAAATGTTTAAAAAACAACAACAACCCAACTCTGTCTTCAAGGACAGGTTCTTCTGCCTGAGCAAACCAGGCCTAACTACCTACACTGCTTACCTAGAGATTTATTCACTAACTACCTACATTAATATAACTAAACATTCATCACCTACAAACTCCTTAAATCTGTTTCTCCATCCCAACTGTCTGTAATAAAAACTCAGACAGATTGACCTCCTGCTCTCTCTGAATCCAGAGGCAAAAAGCCCAACTGTCAACTGATTCCTTCCTTATATATCTCCCTCATCTCCTAGGTAATAGAATCTTTAGCTATCTCTCACAGACACTTGTCAGTTCCCTTCTACTTAGAAATCCTTCTTCTCTTAAAGAGAAAAAGGGAGAGATTAAGAAAATCCTTTTAGCAAGCATATTGTTCCCACTTTTTTACCTCACCATGGAGGCAAACTCAAACTGTATATTTTCAAGAATTCTTGGACTATCCTCAGTCCTATGGCTGGGAACCATCAGGGGGCTAGAAGAGGGTGAGGATGTGCAGTTGCTTTATTACTTACTAGATGTTTTATTATATATTGTTCATCACTTTTATTATTCCTAAGCTTTGAGTAAACAATTCATAGAATTATCTTAGCATACTTGTCAGTCCTGTGGGCAGTCATATTCATCATATGTCTAGAGTTCATTGAAAGAGATCTAAGTGAAGGAAGGTTTACCAATAGGTGGGAGCTCAGAACTGATTTCTATTTGAGAAAATTACAATAATAGAGTCCTGGATAAAGAGTTGGCACTACTCCATAAAAGGGACAGAGGAGAGAACCTTAAAGAGTTTGTTACTTTTTTCCACACTTGCATTCAGCAGGATAGATGTCTATTATTGCCAGGGACTACATGGAACTGCCCAGCTTTAAATCTTATTAAATAGAATCAAAATATTAGCTAGCTGTGTTACCTGGTAGTTAAATAAGCAATACTGGATTCTAAGTCAGAAGACCTGATTTCTCATCCCTGCTTTGTCATTGACTATAAACAAGTCACTTTCTGGGAGTCATTTTTCTCACCTGGAATAATGGGAATTATCAGTAATCATCTTAATAGCTTCACAGAACTATAGTGAAGATTAGATGAGCTTCACTGAAGTGTAAGTATTTCATAGAGGGAGAAGGAGAAAAAAGGACCATGGTCACCAGAGAGATGGGGAATGAAGAAAGGAAAAAGAATAAACTGCAAATGTCATCTCAATTCAAGCAAGTTGATAAGTTGCAGAAAAGGAGTCAAAACCATGATATAGTTCCAATGATCTGTCAGAAATAAAAGAGAAGATCTAAAGGAATAACAGAAAACTTGTGGGAGCTTGAACACACACAACTCAACTTTCCAGGTGATTTTAGCTAAGGGCATTGTGCATGTCAGTTACAAATGGAAACTTTAAAGGAAAAGGAGGGCAGAAAAAAAATTAAAAATTTGGGACAGGATGAAGAATAGAAAAGGAAAAGAAAGGCCAGGAGAGAAACTCATTCAGGAGATGATTCCTTATAGCAATCACAAGATCATAGACAGAGCTGGATAGAAACTATAAGGGCACTTAGTTCAATGTATGCGGAGGGGAGTCAGAGGATCCATGGGGAAACTCTAACCCAATATGGTCAAATAATTGACTCTAGGTCACTCAAGTAGTGTCAGATGCAGGTTTTAAACCTGGGTCCTTTGATTCTATAGCCAATGTTTTTTTCCTTAATACAATTCAAATAAATAAATTTAATCCATTTATATAATAATAAAAATTAATAGCTGACATTTATATGACTATAAAGTTTGCATAGAAGTTTAAACATATTTTGCTTTATCCTCACAATAGTTATATTTAATTTTTTTAATTTAAAATTTTTAATATTTTTTCCAGACTACATGTAGGTACAATTTAAATTTTTTTTATTGATTAATTTAGAATATTTTTCTATGGTTACATGATTCATTTTTCCCCCCTCTCCTTCGTCTCCCCTTTTGGAGCTGACAAGCATTTCCACTGTGTTTTAATGTAGGGACAATTTTAATAATTGTTTTCTGATATTTTGTAATCTATATTCTCTCCCTCCCATACATCACCCTCCCCGAAGACATAGTAATATGATATAGTTTCTACATGTGCTATTATACAATACATATTTCCATGTTTGTCATGTTGTGAAAGAAGACACATATTGCTTACACTAGAGAAAAAAATCGTGAAGGAAATAACATGAAGAATGGTATGCTTCAATACCCATTCAGATTCTATCAGTTCCTTCTATAGTAGTGGCTAGCCATTTTTGTCATGAGTCCTTTGGAGTTGTCTTGGATTCTTGAATTGCTGATAATAGTTAAGTTATTCACAGTTGATTGTTGTACATTACTGATTTTCCTGAAAAGGTGCTATTATTATCCCCAGTTTACAGATATGGAAACTGAGACAAAAAGACTTGCTCAAAATCAGAGTAGGAAGCTAGTGGGTAACTAAAGACATACCACCACCTCCTCTCTAAATGAATCAACATGAAAGACTTTTGAGTTCAAAGAATAAAACTTATTCAGGGGTAACAAGGTGAATGGAGACTGAAATATCTGAGTTCAAATCCTAGTGATGACATCCAAGACAAGTCATTTGACCTTTCAGTCTTACTTTCCACATATGTAAAGTGGGGATAAAAATAACATCTATCTCACAGGATTGTTGTGAGGTTAAAAAAAAGAAAACCAATGCTTAACAGAGACTTTTCCCAGAATGCCCAATTCACCTAGTATGGAGGTACCTTGGAAGGACCTTTGGAAGTTGTCTAGATTGACTAATATGGTGGGTGTTTACATATCCCAACATATGAGTATGGGTGGCTTCCTTTTAATGACTGCCCCTATCTTTATAACTGGCTATACTGAGACTCTTGCTCTCTTTTTGGACATGGTCTCTGCTGTTCTTTCCTGTTTTATCTAGAGGGAAGACCCCAGCTTACTCACACCATGGGTACCAAGAATTGAACTGGTGAGAGGGGAGGAACTTTTCTTCCTCTAATTTCCCTCTTTTAACCCAGCTCAGAGAAAAGGGCCTGAAGGAGTTTGTTTCTGGTCTATATTGTTGAAATCCTCAATTTTAGGTACTGGAGTCAATCCCCACAGGAAACTGGAGTTCAGACCAAGAGACCTTGGAACCAGGATTACAGGGAGGATGGAACAGCCAGTTAGCCTGGCAGAGAAGCCCTGAGAAGCCAGTATGTCTGGGACTCAAACCCAAAGAGGGGTTCTGGACTTGGAACTGGAACTCTGCTCTATGATAACTATGTTAAATTACAAACCTAATCTCGCCCCTCCCCAGAAACTGAGGTAGTACCAGGTTGGGGAGAAGGATTATGTCTCCTGGATAATTTGTACATCTATGATGCTATCTTTGAGTAAATATTGACTTGTAAAAAACCAAATCTGACCATTAGTGGCTAAATAGAACTGGGGCCACCCTTGCCCTTGGGGAGAACATGAGTGGGCACTGGAGCCATCTACAGAGAGCCTAAATGTCCCCCAAACCTGGAGGTAGAGTGAAATGTTACTTACCAAGCATCCAAGCCAATAGAGACCCAATTGGTCTGGGTTATATATGTAAAGTACTGGTCATGTGACCAACAATAGAGCCCAGTAGACAGTTCTTCCAGTCCTCACAAAATCTCACAAACTCCCCAATTTAAGGAATTATGTGAATAGGCAAAGCAATTGCAGCTGTCTCCAAAGGCTAAGACACCAAGAAGATTAATGAGGTACCAACCTAGTGAAATAACAGCTGAGAAGGCTGGTCTCTTGCTCACTCAGCACAATTTAAGAGCTCCCCTCCCCCACTCAAGCTCTGGCAACATACCTAACCCAAACCACTGATCTCTGGTGTTCTGGGGTGCACTCAGCAATTTCCCTGATATTCTGTGGACTTCAAGTCTTCCTACTTTCTTGTTGAGGAGGGAGAGGTATAGAAAGACAGAGCTCCTGGGGACAGATGGGTCTAGACTGGTGGGAGGGAATAGACTCAAGGAGAAGATTCTAAGGTGAATGAAAAAGAAAATATTGATGGGAAGTTCAGGGCATAGAATCAGAACCCATGATCAGAGAGGCAAGGAAACTTTTGCAGTGGGACCATATTTTATTTCTCTCTCAAAGGAATGGATATTTCTAAAAAGGAGGCAAAAGAGAAATAAGAAGAGTGAGTAGATCAAGGAAACTGCAAAATATGGAAATGTTTTAAAGAAGATGCCTAAGCAAGGGGCACCTAGGTGGCTCGATGGATTGAGAGCCAGGTCCACAGACTGGAGGTCCTGGGTTCATATCTGAACTCAAATACTTCTTAGCTGTGTGACCTTAGGAAAGTCTCTTAACCCCCATTGCCTAGCTCTTACCACTCTTCTGCCTTGGAACCAATACAGAGTATGGATTTTAAGAAGGTAGGGGTTTAAGAAAAATATGATGCCTATGCCACCCAAGGCTTCATTCCTTTCCAGTAAGCACTCCTAAGTTTCCTCCTGGACATTCTCTCCAATGAATCAGAAATTTCTTCACCCTGAAAGTTCACTTCAATCTTATACTTCACACAAGGGAAGTACATGCTGCCTCTTGGGCCTCTACCTCTAATTGGCTGGTTCCTCCCAGAACCTCCATTTTAAGAAGGCTGCCTGTCTCCTTCCCTTCCCTTCCCTTCCCTTCCCTTCCCTTCTCTTCCCTTCCCTTCCCTTCCCTTTCTTTCCCTTCCCTTCCCTTCCCTTCCCTTTCCTTTCCTTCCCTT
>NC_058131.1:227580051-227604456 GCF_016433145.1 Gracilinanus agilis | reverse complement strand
AGGGAGGGAGGGAGGGAGGAAGGAAGGAAGGAAGGAAGGAAGGGAGGGAGGGAGGAAGGAAAGAAGGAAAGCTAAAGAAATGAATAGGCCATGATTTCCTTAATGTAGAGAACTCTCAAAGAAGAAATACCTTTTACCAACGCAGACCAGCCTTATATACTTGAGTGTTGGCTGGGCCACTGAGAGATAAAGTGATTTGATCAGAATCACACAATCTAGTCTAAATCATTTGGTCAAACTTGGCACATGTTTCCTCAGCATCTATGGGCAGGAGTCAAATATGATCTCTAGAACCAGCAGGGTCACTTGATTAGTTCTTTCTTGATGTGCTTCTTCAGAGGCCCTTTGGGTCAGTTTAATCCTGATGTCGGAGAGGGGCTTTTTTTTTTTCCAGCTCCATTGCTACATTCTAGCATGCTTGCATCAGCTTGAGCTCAGCACCCTGGCACCAAATGCACATCATGAAGAGCCCAGTCTGCTCACTGTCTGAGTCATCCCTGATGTTTTACAATCTTCCAAGCTCACAAGGAGCCAAGAGAACAAGGAAACCAAGGAATGTGACTGAAACATGGCTTGTCACTTCAGTTCAGCCTTGAGTTTATCAGGAAAGTTGCCAAGTCAAGGAGAAAAGCAATTGGGAGGGAGGAAAGAGAAGGTAAGATTCTCAATATCCAGAAAGGTGAAAAAAGGGTCCCTTAGATGGCAATGTGGTGACTCCAGCAGTTACTATACTGGCCTGACCCCTTTCCCCCCAAAAAATATCCCTAAACTAAGAAATATTTGAGGTTAAAGTTGGAAAAGAAAAATTACTTGGAAAGTATCTAAGATAGAGTTGAAGCCAGTATTTACTTTTACAGCCACAGTTTGCCAACATTTCATAGGCCCATAGAGTTAGAGCTGGAAGGGATCTCAGAGGTCTCCTAATCCAAACTCCTAATTTTACAGATAAGGAAACTGATGCTGTGGAAGATTATGTGACTTGGCACAAAGGTATTAAGTATTATAGGTGGGATCCAAAACCATGTTCTCCAATACCAAAGCCAGAGAAGTTTAAGATTATTATGAAAAGGGAAGGAAAAGAGCTAGATATCTGTAGATTTTATTCTTTTACTCTTATTTTTAAAAAGGCAGCCATGACTAATGTCAGAAACAAAGACTATACCTTGGAGAAATGTCCCCAAAGAACTCATTTTTAAAATGTTTTCCTTATATCAATGCTGAAAGAAAATTAGAATCAATAGCCTCATCATCCTCTCTTCCTTGGCTAAACTCCTTGAGAAGACCATCTACAACTGATGCTTCTGCTACCTTTCTTCTTAACAGCTTCTGAAGCCTCAGCAATCTGACTTCTGACCTCTTCATTCATTTGAAACTTCCATTTCCAATGTTACCAATGATCCATTAATTGCCAAATTAATTTTATCCTCATCCTCAACATTTGACACAATCAACCAATTTCTCTCTTCTCTAGGATTTGTAACACTGCTACCTCCTGCCCCTCCTCCTGTTTGTCTAACCCCTCTTTCTTAGTGCCCTATTCTAGACCTTCATTCAGGGCATTACCATTGTCGTAAGAATCTGCCAAAAGCCTGTCTTGTGATCCATTCTTTTTTCTCTATGCTACATTGCCTAGTGAGCTTATTAGTTTCCATGAGTTTGATTACCATTGCTATGAAGGTTATTCCTAGATCTATATAATCTTAATCTTTCTCCAAGTCCAGTTCTATATTTTCAGCTGCCTTTTAGATATCTCAGACTGAATGATCCATAGACATCTCAAACTCAACAAATCCAAAAGAGTAACCATTACTTTTTTCTTCAAACTTTCTCCTCTTCTCAACTTTCCTATTCGCTTAAAGGTACCACCATTCTCCCAGGCATATAGACCCTCCACCTCAGTGTCATCCTCAAATCTACACTCATACTCACCCCAAATGTCTAACCTATTTCCAAGTCTTGCCATTTACACCTTCATAAAATTTCCAGGGGCTCCCTATTATCTATAGCAGAGGTGCTGAATTTATGGTCTGTAGGCTGCCTAGGGACACAGTAAACCAGATTAAAATGTAATTGGGAAATGTTTAACAAAATAAATAAAAATATGACAATACAGATAATATTAATTTGTTGTTCTCTGTCAATATGCAGGCCATTTCTATTTGAGTTTTATATCACTAATCCTACAATGCCTCAGAGTGAAGGCACTGTACATGGTATCGATTTTAAGGCAGACAGCAAGAGGTGTTTTTTTTTAAATCAGAGTATTTTATATTTATCCTAGAAGTGATAGGGAAGTTTGTTGATAATAATATGGGCAGACCTACTATTTAGGAAGATCAGTTTCATCATTGAGGGGACAGATTGAAGTGGGGAGAAACTTGAGGCAGGGGTGTGTGTGTGTGTATTAGAGCTAACCAGCTCTAGATGGGAAATCAGCCAAAGTTGGCAAATGGCACAAATCAAGATTTGATTTATTAATTTATTGATTGTCTAGACTTAAGAAAGTGATGGAGAAAAAATTAATAATATAGTTAATAATGTAGACTAAATTTAAAAGTGTGTTGCTCACATATTTATTTGTGGAGAGCTGGTCGTTAAACATTTATGAACACAGACAGGTAGCAAACTACTGCAATAATTCATGTATGAGGAGAAAAGGGCCTGGACCAGGGGAGTAGCATTGTCAGAAGAGAGAAAGGGGTATATGAAAGAAATGTGGATATTGGCAGGGTGAGATAGAGAGTAAGGAGTTGAGAATGATACCTAGGTTGTGAGCCTAAGTAACTAGGAAAATGACAATTACCTTCCTCAGTTATGTAGAAATTAGGGACAGAGAGATGGCTCAATGGATTAAGAGCTATACACAGAGGTCCTGGGTTCAAATATGCCCTCAAACACTTCCTAGCTATGTGGCTCAGTGTCACTCAATCCCCATTGCCTACCTCTTAACACTCTTTTGTCTTGGAATGTGGTATTGATTCAAAGACAAAAGGTAAGTTGTTCATTATTTTTTTTTAATAATGATAATATAGAAAACAGTAAGAGAGGGTTTTTTTGTAGGGAATAAGTTAATGAGTTCAGTTTTAGACATGCTCATTTCAGATGGCTATTAGACATTCAGTTTGAGGTGTCTGAAAGGTAGTTAGAGATAAGAGAGAGGAGGTCAGGAAAGAAGTTAGAGCTGGACAAGTAGATATGAATAATCTTTATAGAAATAATCATTGAAACCATGGGACCTGAAGAAGTACCAAGTGATGTAGTGTATATAGAGAAAAGGTCTTAGGAGACCCTCACATTAAGCTGGCACAGTGTAGGTGAAAATCCAGCAAGGGACATAGAGGAGGAGAGATAAGACGTGTAGGAGGAAAATCAGGAGAGACATTCATTTGTTGCCTTATCTTATTATTTATCTCTTTTATGCATATCTGATGTATTTGACTAGGGACACACATGCCCCCACAAACCATGCCTATAAAAGAAATTAATTTGATCCACAGGCTTTCCAAGGAATTGGCGAGAAACTCAATGGCAACAAAGTGTGTTATAGATGGCTTATTATTTCTATCATGTTTACTATCATGGACCTGATAGTAAAAGCAAGACTTTGCAATGATTAACTGTGAAGGACTTAGCTATTGTAATGCACAGGCATGATAGGACTGTTGTACTGTGAGAAGCCATATCTTAAAATGCCCTGCTTCAATAAACTCTCTATGATGGGTTTCACTCCCTCGATCACCTCTTTGCTTAGTTTGAACTGAGGAATTCATGGTGGTAAACCTTCCTTCACCTCTATTCTCACTGGCTCAGCAGACAAAATTTTGCCCACCTCATTATAATTTTTAGCCCATACATAATCAGATATATCATCAGGAACCTGATAAATGCTATCACTTTGTTGGTAAGTTGGTTCCTCACTACATGGGTCTAAAAACAAAATGGGATGATGTTTCAGAGATCTCTTAGGTAGATGGAGAAAGATCTGCCCATCCGGTTGGCATTGGATGGTGGCAGCTAATTTACACAAGAGATTTCACCCCACAAGGTTTGAAGGACACAATGGCGTTATAAAAAGGTGTGCTCGAGATTTAAAGGGCCCAATTTCACCATTTTGACTTTTAGCTTTGGAACTTGTTGAACTATCCCAGAAGTACCTCTCACTCTCAAGCTACCCTAATATTTGCATCCCTCAGGAGCATCACGTAGAACAGAGGCCGTCGCCTCAGTGTCATGGAAGGCATCATAACAACCGCCCCCCCCCCAATTTCCAAGCTAACAAGGGGTTCCCTGTTGCTACTGGACTTTACTGGGACTAAAGGCAATAAAGAATCCTCAGTTGTATCTGTGCACTTGGTTTTGATCCAGTCCTGTGTGTGGTCTTGTGCAAGCACTCTTCAAGTCTTGCATGGTCACTGTCAGCTAAATCAGAACTTCCTGCAGCACAATCAGGCAAGTTTTGATTAGGAGAATTAATACAGACTATTGGCTTAGAGAGCAAGTACTCTCTCTCACTGAGAGCTGGAGAGTGAGTAACCGTGGTTACTATGCTAAGCTCTGCAGAGCTCACAGAACTTTCAGGTTGGCTCTAAGGGCTGAAGAAATGGAGGTTTGACTTGTTTCTCCATTCTCTCTGTTATCCTGTGAACTGCCAACCCCCAGATCAGGAGTTTTCCCATCAATCATGTCAGGAAATGTATGATAGATAGTTTCTATTCCCTTCAACACCTCTGGTACAACTCCCAACTCAGAAGCTGTCTGGAGTTCACTATGTAGCCCTTCAGTCTGTGTGGCTTAAGTCAGTTGATTTGTGTCTCCAACCACTAAACAGACTTCAATGATGTTATTATGGAGCACACTAGCCACTGGAGATGACAGCAGACCATTCTCCCTTCCCCAAGCTCCTGCTTTGAATTCATCAGCTAAAGGGTTAAGAAAGCTAGGTGTAGGATTTTCTGAGCAGCTGCCAGCAACCAGCAACTCAGTGGGCTGTTCTGGCAAAGTCAAGCCTCTGCCAACATTCTGTTTGGATTACTCTCTAACCTCATCCTGGGTTTTCATGCCTAAAGCAAGATAATGGGTTTGGACATTGGGATTTGACTCCTCAAGGGTTACAAATGATGCTCCATCCTGAATACATTGTAAATCCCCGTCACTTTGCTCTTTATCCAAGCTAACTTGTTTTAAACTTGGAATAAAGAGAGGAGCTTGAGATTCTGATGACTCCAACCAAGATTGCAAAGCTTTTGGAGGCAAGCTGTTGCAGATCCTTGGACGGTCCCTATGCTTCTCTTCCAAGCCTTCTGTAGTGGAATGAGAAAGTAGACCCCTTTTATAGTCATCCTCAATTGTCCCATAAATCTCTCTACGCACTAGCATTATGTCATCTCATTCTTGGTCTTCTGCCACAGAAATATCATTGTATTCTGTGCAGCTTGCTAGAGACATATGCTTTCCCATGCCCAGTCTTTGAGAAATATCAACCCCATTCAGATTATTTATATTCACATCCATGTCATAGCCATTAGTCTTTTTTGATTCAGAAGCTTCAGTTCATAAGGCCTTCAGTTTCGCACCCTGGGCCAAATATTTCTCCATTTGATCAAGGGATGGAGACTGGCTATACTTTTTGCATGCATGGTTGCAGCATTGACCATCATGCTTGGTGCCCTTGACCTTTCTAGCATTGTTGGACCATTTAGAGTTGTAATAAGTTCTTTTAGCACTCTTATCACTCTGGCTGGAATCGTCACTCCTGCTAAGGTCTGTCTGTTGCTTGAATCTACATGTTTGAACTACATGACCTGACTTCCCACATAAATAATGGCTTGGAGACACTAGCAGGTTGCTTGGACTGACTATGCCCCCTGCTGGCTTGGAGGATGAAGTTCTTGATTTCCTCAATTTCTTTCTCCTTTCTGGCCTGCTTTAATTGTCTCTTGAGGTCCACTATTACAGAGTCTTTATCTGAGTCAGTCTCCCTGCTGTCTGTAGGCTCCTTTAAAGTTGGGAGTGAGGAGCCCCTCCCTGCTGGTGAGAAACCAGAAACTAACAGGAAGTGAAGCCATCTCACTTCCTGAATAAAATGGATGCCTCGTCTAACCACCTCTGGAGACAAGTGGTAGCTATCCTTCTTTCTCCTCAGCCCCTTAGTCCTGGTTGTAAATGAAACTATGGAAACTCTCAGAATCAGACAAGGGGTTTATTTAAAACACAAGAGTAAACTGAGGGAAGAGGGTTAGGGTCTGGAGAAGCTGTTGCTAGGGGTGAATGGCCAGTACTGGCAGAGGGCCTCAGAAGGTAAGATCAGGCTGAGGGAACCAGCCCCTCAGCCAGGGATAAATCCCACTGCCCTGATGTAGAGTGGTCTACCAGCTTGACAAAAGAGGGTAATGATTTGGCTTAGGGGTGGCCTTGGCTAGGCTAACTTAACTAATTCCTGCCCACATTCCACAATGCAGAGTCCCTTTCCCTCCTGGGGAAAGTCCAAGGGGAAGTCCAGGGGGTAGCTGGATGTCTGGGTGCGGTCAAGAAAATCAGAACCCCCAGGTTGGTTCCCAGGGGTATTTATAGTCCCAGCTCCAACAGTCAGGTCTTGAGACAGACCCTTCCTGTGTCAAAGTTCCATTCCCCTAACTGCCAGGATTGCCTAGGGTGATTTTGCAACTGCAAGAGATCTTGCATCAATCCTGCATTACAATTTGCTCAGCAATATAATGATCTATAACATTTCCAAAGGACTCATGATGAAAAATGCTATCCACTTCCAGAGAAAGAACTGAAGGAGTCTGAATACAAAGCAAAGAATACTATTTTTCATATTCTTTATTTCTTGTGGGGTTTTTTTGGTCTGTTTTCTTTCACAATATGACTAATATGGAAATAAGTTTTGCATGATTGCACACGTATAACCTATATTAAATTGCCTGCCATCTCAAAGAAGCAGGAAGGAAGGGAAGGAGAGAATTTGGAATTCAGAGTTTTGAGGAACAAATACTGAAATTGTTTTTGCATATAATTGGAAAAAATAATTATTTAAAAACTTTAATTAAAAAAAATTTTAAGAAAGGGAACTGATAGCAGTCAACAGCTATAGCTCTATGGAAAGATCTAATAGTCTTTGTCCCACAGTAAGAGATAGAGATATAGAGAGAAAGTCAACAAATTGAAAGTGAGAGACTTAAAACTTCTACAGAGATTCAAGTTTGGCAGCTTGCATTCTACTTGTCAGTGCAGCTACCTCTAGGTGAGTTAGCCTCCAATTCCTCCAAGCTCTAAATCAGTTGTGAGTATCACTGTATTCATCTAGCCTTGTTTCTACTGAGAGGATTAAGGACAGATCTTCAACCCAACATCCTGAGACACACTACTTTTTTCCTGGTGGTGGTGATTAGGGTTTCTGGTTTAAACCTGAACCCAGGAAGTATTTTTACTTTGGGGACTAGCTGGGGCAAGGGACAAAGTAGAATGTGCATCTTTATGTTATGTTAATGATTCTATTTTTATGATCTTTTATCTAATCTGGTTAATGCTTATAAATTAATAGGATAGGTGAATCACTGAAGTACACACAGTAGCAAAATGAATGGGTGTTACTAGTGGGTGGGAACAATTCAATTGGTGGAAATTGGAATCCACTGCTATATACTCATGACCCAATATCAGAGTGATTATGCAATAGGGTGATAGGCATCTAACTGTTCTGAAAGACAGAGAAAAGTGAAGGTAAAATGGTTGATCAACATAACATTCTCTGGCATTGAGCAAACTATACTTCACATCTGCATGCTCTGTCTTCTCAACTATTTTGTAAGCTCATCAAGGGTAGAGACTATGGTTTATATTTGTGTATCCTGTATAACTTAGTCAGTTCTTAATAAATATTTAATTGATTGATTCCAAGCGTATGAATCTTTGGGAGGAATCTGGGCAAACTGGACTGGAATAAACTTGGAATATATCCACCCCCTGGAGTTACAGTTGAATTCATAAACTTTAGGAGCCAGAACTTGAGAAGCTTGGCCAACTGAGGGAGAGTTCAACTTTAGGGGAGCTGAAGTATTTCCTAACTGGGAGGCAAAGGAGAAAGCCCATTTATGTAAACCCAGAACTCTGAAATAGGAGCCCAAGTATAATAATGGTAAAGCTATCAAAACCAAGTGAGCCCAACTCATATCCCATGGGCAATAAATATCCACAGGTGAAATTTTATGAGGTTTTAAAAGGAACTTTATGAGTATCAAGGGAATTTTGATATAATCTGAAACTAGCCATGGAAAAACAATATAATGTGAGTTGTAGCAAGCAAGCAATATGTGAAAATCCTTTTCCCATTGTCAAATCAAAAAACCATATTAAAGAATGAAGGAAAACTGGCCCATCTCTGATGTCATGCATTGGACTAATCTCCCCAACAAAACTGTAAATTCCTTGAGGGTAGGGACTGGGTATTATTAAACTCCTTTCATATTCTATAGCTTCTAGCATGGTACCAAATACTAATAAATATTTCTTCATAACAATTCCTTCCATCTGCATAGCACTTTATTGTTTTCAATGGACTTTCAGTGGACTAAAGACAGCAAGGTGGCCCAATGGATGGAGTGCTGGCCTTTCAATCAGGAAGACCCAAGTTCAAATTTGGCCTCATACACAGCTTAGCTATGTGATCTTGGACAAGTTTGTCTCCATTTTCTCCTTTGTAAAATGGGGCTAATAGCACCCAGCTCCCAGGGTTGTTATGAGGATCAAATGAGCTAATAATTATTACCTGCTTAGCATAATGCTTTGGCAAATTGTAGGTGGTATATAAATGTTAGCTATTTAATAATTGTAGTTCTTATTTTTACTTTCAACATCTTATAAGTTTCTATCTTCAGAGCAACCCTATAACATGTGTTACTATCCTTGTTTTATAAATATAAATTGTGTTACTATCCTTGTTTAATAAATATAAATTAAAAGAAATTTAATAACTTCAGCTTACCTAAAGTCACATAACTAGCAGAAGGGGTGCTAAAACTTAAATCTTCTAACTTCGAGCTTTATGATATAATGTAGAGGCATCTACACCACCACCATCATCATCGCTGATAATAACTGATAATTATAGCAGACTTCAAAGTTTTACATACATCATCTCATTGGAACCTCATTACAGGTATCACCGACCCTCCATTTTTCAGGTGAGAAAACTGAGACTCATACTACGAAATAACCAACATGAGGTCCTAGTAATTGTCAAAGGTAGAGCTGGAACACAGAACTTCCTAACTCCAAGTCTATATGGATGTTCATTCTACCATGATGAATGACTGGTTTTGCCACTTTACTAATTCTGTGACTTTGGGCAAGTCTCCTGTCTCAGCATTAGTTTCTTTATCTATAAAAGGAAAGAGTTGTCCTGGTCAGCTTAAAAGTACATTCCAATCTAGAATTCTTTTCTTTTGAAATTCTATACCTTGTAAACTTTCAACACTAGAGACACAACTTAGACATTCTTATGTTTTCTGTAGGGCACAGTACTCTTCCTCTTAGTGGTGTTCCATAAAAACCTGTTTAGACACAGCGTTAGTGAAGAAGAAAGAGGACTGAAATGATAAAAGGGCAAAATAACAAATTTCAGAGGGGGTGTGAAAAAGTGGGAACACGAATACATTATTGGTGGGACCATATTAAAGAATGAAGGAAAACTGGCCCATCTCTGATATCATGCATTAGACTAATCTCCCCAACAAAACTGTAAATTCCTTGAGGGTAGTGATTCAACAATTTTTTCAGAACAATTTGGAATTATCCCAGAGAGTTGAAAAATTACATTCTCAAAGATATTTAGGGAAATAGGGAAAGATCTTTACATTCAGTCTTAGAACCAATATGAATTATTAATCCTAAAACATAAGCAAGGTAAGGGCTAGGCAATTGAGGGTAAGTGACTTGTCCAGAGTCACACAGCTAGGCATATCTGAGGCCACATTTGAACTAAGGACCTCCAGTCTCCAGGCCTGGCATTTTATCACTATGATACCTAGTTTTCCCTGCGCTATGATTGGAGCTATATACTTCAGAATGTCTATAGTGTGAAGATGGTAGATTTGATGAGAATCCATGCCAAGACAGAGGACTTGTTTGAGGTTCAAGGTTGCAGTTGTTTGACATATGTCAGACACAGGCCTTCCCTGTCTCACATTCAGACAAGTACCGATGTTTGGCTATCATCCTGGCTCTCCTATCCCTGAGAGTGAAGGTAAAATCAGACAAGGGAATGACACTTCACATGAAAATCTAGTCCTTTTTTCTCTCTTATAGAATGACAACTTCCTATAATCCTGGCTGATAATGGGTAAGTGCGATATTACTGCATTTTGTCTTATAGACAGAAATTACTTTAATTGGACCCTAATACAAGGGCCTGTTATGAATTTATTAAATTGGACCTTAATACAAGGGCCTATTGTGAATTTATTCTTGTTTACTCAGAAAATTTTATATACATAGATTTCAGATATTTTGATTCTAATTTTGAACGTTTACTTTTTCTTCTATTTGTTTTTCTTTTTGCATTTTTGGTTTTCTTTTTATAATTGACTCATACACCCCATAACTCAACCATGTATCCTGGATGTTGGTCAATACCTTCTTCAGGGGAATTGTATTTTCACTAAAATCTAAGATTTAAAATTTTGTTCAAGAAAAAAAATTAGGGAAAGAAGCTTGCTAACTCCTTAAATCCAGAGAATGAATTATTTGCAGAAAGATGCCTGTAAAACCTACACTACATCAAGAAGATCCAGAACAAACTTTGGGGTGCAGTTGATTGAACTGAAGGGGTTGAACAGTTATTTTGAATGTATACTTTTATGCCAAAGGGGACTGTCCCCTAATCCTAATTTTTTTTTCGTCAATGTACCTAGCAAGACATTGGTTTTGGTTTTTCTCTCTTCTATTTCCCTCTTATTGCTAACTATTGTAGTTTACTCTTAGAAGGTGAAAATTTGTATATACCTGTAGTTAGAAGATTTTTAGAGGTACAAGAAGATTATGTCAAATGATCAATTGGGGAGACTAGACTCCTAAATGATCACAGGGGGGATTGTGAAGATGGGATTAATTCTTCCCTATTTATTCTTTAGATTTTAGCCACCAGGAATGTATACACCCCTACTTAATCCTTAACTTTGTGTGTGGGGGGGGAGTCTATGACCCACATGTACTAGCGAGTGACAAATCAAAAACAACTGACAGCCCCCTGGGTAGTCCAAAGCAAAGTTAAAGTGGGAAGAAGACACAAGAAGTGATGCAAAGAACTATCTTTAAAAATGGTTGTAACTTCCTGTGACCAGCTTTTTCCCTTTTGAATTTAGCCTTGGAGGAACTTGGGCTTGAGACTTCAGACTACTTCCCTTTGGACTCCACATGGGTGAATGAAAAGGCTGACTCTCTTTCCTAGTTTTTTTCTGGAAAGACTAGCCTCTGGAGAGGCCTCTCATCTTGGAGAAGGTCTCATGGCTAGAATCCCTGTTTAACTTACTTCTGGGCCCCTCCTTTGCTGGGGCCTCTGAAGCCCTGCCTGGTTTGGACCAGGCTGGAGTAATTCTTTCTCTCTCTCTCTCTCTCTCTCTCTCTCTCTCTCTCTCTCTCTCTCTTTTCCTTACTTTCACTCTTTCTATTTGCAAATAATCTATCCTAAAAGTCATTCTGACTTGAGTAATTAGTTTCAGTGACCACACACTTATATATTCGGTCCAACCAAAGTTTATCCTTTATGATAGGTAAATGTTGGGTGAAGGTGATATTAGTACTAATACTGGGTATTGTTGTATGTATATAACAGATACCCATATCTAGAAAGTATATAAACTATGTGCTTTACTTGTAAATTCAAGATATGGAAGGTATGGCATATGACCTATGCTTCATGTTTTTCATTTTTTATGAAAGGATTGAATTGCCCTATATCTGATATAGATTCCTTTTTGTGGTGGCAAAGAACTGGAAATTGAGGGGATGTCCATCGATTGGAGAATGGTTAGACAAATTGTGGACTATGATTGCTTTTTAAATTTTATCTTTATTTTACTCCAATAACAAATTTACACATAAGTTTTCCAAAGTTACATGATTCATGTTGTCTCCCTCCCCTCTTCCCATTTCTCTCCTAGAGCTGACAAGCAGTTCCACTGGGTTATACATGTATGATGTGATATATGATTGTGATGTAATACTATTGTACTGTAAGAAATGATGAGCAGATTAATTTTTTTAAAACTTAGAAAGAACTACATGAGATAATAAAGAGTAAAACTGAATGAACAATGTATACAGCTAGAATTAATATATGAAAGATAACTTGTGAATGTTTACTTCCAGAGAATGAACTAGAAAACAGAAATGCAAAAGACATAATCCATATATACATATCTGTTTGCTCAGTGATCCTTTCTATGGTGTGAGGAGGGAGAGGGGGGCTGAGATACCTGAAAATAAATTCTATTAATAAAAAAGAAAAGAAGTTGTAGAATATATTAAAACCTTATGCTTATATGTCATAAATCTATTCCCCAAGAAGAGAGTAAGGAGGCATCATATATAGAAAACAACAAACAAAATCTTAAAATATGAAATTTATTATTAAAAAATAAAGAAGGGCCATTGAGCTAGGAGTCTGAATCCCCAGGTTCTAGGTCTGACACTACTGATAACTTGTTTGGCAGCCTCAGGCATTCATTTCCCATCTCTGTGCTATGATTTCTTTTTTTCTTTTTTCTTTTTTTTTAAACCTTTACCTTCTGTCTTAGAATCAGTACAAAGTATTCATTCTAAAACAGAAGCAAGGTAAGAGCTAGGCAATTGGAATTAAGTGACTGGCCCAGGGCCCCAAAGTTAGGAAGTATCTGAAGTTAGCTTTGAACCCAGGGCTCCCCAGTCTTCAGGCTGGAGCTCTATCCATTGTGCTACTTAGCTGTTGCAGTGCTGTGATTTCTTAATCTAGAAAATGAAGAGGGTAGGTGAAATGATTTCTGGCATCCTTTTCAGCTCAAAGATTCTAATAATCTGTAATTCTAGTTGATCTGCTGAAGAACCAGGAATATACTGATATACTAGATTAACCATGGAAGAAAAGGAGCTGGGAGTGGGGAAATGTGGGGAGAAGAAAAAGGTAAATTTAACCATTATTTATCTGATGCCTGCTCTTTCCTCTAGGTAGAATGTAAACTTCTTGAGTAGAAGGACTATTTTCATTTTTGTCTTTGAATTCCCCAGTTTGATACAATGTCTAATGCATTGGGTACTTTAAAAATGCTTATTGCCTTGATGAAGAGTTCAGGTTTATAAAACATTTTCCTCAAAACAGCCCTCTGTGGTGGATAAGCCAAATACTAATATTTCCATTTTCAAGTGAATAAACTAAGGTTTAGGCAACTAAGTGGCTCAGTGAATAGAGAGCCAGGCCTGAAGACAGGAAGGGTTCAAATCTGGTTTCAGACATTTCCTAGCTGGGTGACACTGGGTAAGTCACTTTAACCCAATTGTCTAGCCCTTACTGCTCTTCTACCTTGGAACTATACTTAGTATTGGTTTAAGACAGAAGGTAGGGATATTAAATACAATTTTTAAGAAAGAAAGGAAGAAAAAGAAAGAAAGAGAGAGAGAGAGAGAGAAAGGGAGAGAAAGCTTCAGCAATGATAGGTGACTTGATCATGTTCATTCATTTAGTAAGTCTTAGCCAGAAGTGGATGCCAAGATTATTTGACAAGTCTAGATACAAGGATACAAGGCAAGATAATAATGTCTGCATGAATGATCTTAGTGCCTTGATTTTAGGGGAAAGGAAATCACATTGTATTGTATAAAACACTAGGCCTTGGCATTATATAAGAGGTACAGAATTAATCATACTCTTTGACTTCAATGATCTGACTGTTAGGATCATGTCTTTAAGGGGAAAACAAAGGCAGAACAGTACAAAAATTTTGATCTGTAACACAGGAAAACAGAAAAGAGCTTGTCTTTGCAACACTGAGGAATGGCTAGATAAATTGTGGCAAATCAGCATAAAGGGCTATTATTGTACCATGAGAAATGCCAAATATAGAGAAAAAGAAAAAGAAAAGACTGATGCAAAGTGGCATAAAGCAAAAGAAAGTAGAACCAGAACCTGTATACTGACTGCAACCACATAAACATGCAATTTTCTGTAATGTACTTGACTACATAAAAACAAAGAGACATATAGTATAGTAGTTAGTGAGAAGGTCTTAGAGTCGGAAAGACTGCCTCTGACACATGCTGACTTTGAAAAAGTTAATTAACCTTCTCGATGCCCACCATCAACTTTAAGATTACAAATTGCTAAGAAATAACTGATTTACACTGGAAGAGTAATTCCCTTACAGGAAGCTCCCAATACTCATAAACAGGTTCATTTCAAAATCAAATACCTCAAACTCCAATAACATAAACAGAATGAAAAGGTGAGCAAAAAAAAAAAAATAACAGAGAAATAAATAAAATATAGTTGTTGTTGAGTTGTGTATGCAGGGAAACATGATTCCTCATGGGCAGAAAGAATTCTGGAACAAAGCTATTTGGACAACAATCATTGAGGGACAGATAGTAAGGTCCCAGAACTTCTTCAGGAGAAATACATGGACAGAAGAAAAGAGGGGAAAAAAAAAAGACTGGCAGTGGCAAACCTATAGGTAAAGCTGGCTCCTCAGTGTGCCTCTGGTTTCCAGTTTGCTTCCTTAGAAACTTTAGAGGGAGAATTTCCTTTTGGGTAAGATCAGAGATTCTCTTGGTTTGAGCTGAGCTCTTATCTCACTCCCAGCAGAACTTATTCACTCAAGGATTTCTTGGTATATTCTTATCCTTAGATCTTCTCCAATTTTTGTTTGCTATTTTCTTGGACAAATGGGTTGACTTGTTAGTCACTGTTTGCAAGTCTTTAGATTTGATGTTACTGTTGAGTTACATCAGTCTTGTCTGACACTTCATGAGTTCATTTGGAGTTTTCTTGGCAAAGATACTGGAGTGATTTGCCATTTCCTTCACTAACTCATTTTACAAATGAGGAAACTGAGGCAAATAGGCTTAAGTGACTTGCCTAGGGTTACACAGTTAGTAAGTATCTGAGATCAAATTTCAACTCAGAAAGATGAGTCTTCTTGACTCCGGGCCTAGCACCACCTAGTATTTGATAAGATGGAGCTAAACTGGTGAATGTAAACTAAGAACTACTCACTCTTTTGAGGGAAGGCAGCTTTCCTTCAGAATCTTTAAAAATCAGATACCTAGATCAGAAATATTTGAGGGAGAACATAGGTATAATTTACCACTCCTCTGGAGGAAAAGAATGACTGATCTCTCAAGCTCCTGTAGTTTGCCTGCTCTTTCCCCCACCTCAGCTAGTTGCTGATGTTACAGTCAGGGCTCCTCTCCGCAGAGGTGGTCCAGATTACAAAGATAATCTAGTAATGCCACACAAGAACTGTGTCTATACATTTACAACATATGTAAAGACAACCATCTTACATGGACATACATATCCTTTGTGATTATTTTGTTTAAATTAATATGCACATTTAAAAATAGTCTGGGAATAATTTGCCATTCATGTATTTAATTTTTATTTTTTCCATTTAAATTTAAAGTTTACATGTTTGATTTGATTTTTTCATTCTGTTTATTTGTATTCTTGGTTTAGTTTCTGGCTTTTAAATCTAAAACAAAATGATACCTTGAAAAATGACATACTAGATCTTTATCTAGATATGCATTCTTTGCTTTGTTACTAACTTAGACAAGACACTTCATCTGGGCTCTAATTTTACATCTCTATTTTAGCAAATACTGGATCTTTCATCTTTCTTCCAAAATATCTAATTTCCTAGATAGCAAATGAGGTTCCTTCATTATTCCTAATGAGTGAAATCTGAAAGTCAGTCTTAATACATAGAATTACAGAAATTCAGAGTTGGAAAGTACAATAAAGGTCATCCAGTCCAAATCATGCATGGTCAAGGATTCCCTCTGCATCATCTCTAGCAAATGGTTATCTAGTCTCAGCTAGAGGATATCCAAGTCATGGGGAACTTATTATCTTCCAAGCTTGGCTATTCCACTTTTGGAAAATCCTAATTGTAAGGAAGTTTTTCTTTATAGCAAGCCAAAATCTACCTTCTCTTTGTCCTTTTTTCTATATTTAGACAGAATCCGCATTCCCACTGTATACTTCTTTACAACATCTCCAAAATCCAGTCCTTTTATTTTATGTCCATTAACCAACCTCTTGTTAAGACCTCAGCCTTCTCATTGATGAACTATTACAACCATCTCAGGCAGGATTTCATAGCCTCCACTCCAAAGTCACAGAAGGCTATACAACAATCCAGAATTCCACATTATATGAAGCAAATAATGATGAAAGACCAAACTCATTCCCCATTTTTGTCTCCCTGCCAAGCATTTTGTCCTTCCTGCAGGGGCTACTGGTTTTTCATCTCACTAAACTGTTCCCTGCCAGACCCTACCTAATCTAAACCTACAGCCATAGTGAGGTAGGCAGATAATGGGTAGTCATGGCTTAGTAGAAAGAATGTGGGACTGTTATTTAAGAAAGTTTAATTTAAGCACCAACTCTGGGCTTTTGATCTTGGGCAATTAACTTAATCTCTCATTTTTCACATACGTAAAATAAGAATGATCATATTTAGGCTACTTAATTCAAATGATTATTGATAGAATCAAATAAGATAATCTATATAAAACATTAAATTATAAGTTATTATTTGTATAGTATAGGGGTAATAACTAGACCTATGAATTCATTGGTTTTGGAAACTCCCAGATGAGAAAATTCCCTCTACAAACATAGGTTATCACTTTTCCTGAAACTTAAGAATCTTAAGAGATTTGTCTCTGGAGGCTTTTTTCTAGGTATTTTTTCCTCTTTTGTCTAGTGAGGCTAAATTGCTTTCCTAATGTCACTCAGATGGTATGTGTCAGAGGAAGGAACTTGTATCATCTTGACTTTTAAGCCAGCTCTTTACTCCCAAATATCACATAACTTTGAATCTGTTTGTATGAATAATGGCCATTTTAGTAGGTGTGCACGTGAGATGACTTCATGTAACTTGCCTATCTCACTTTGTAAAATCTTCACATTGTAAAATCTTTTTGCATTCCAAATAGCTTCCTGAAGATGTGTTAGACTGTCTTCACACAGAGGAGGACATTGGAGAGAAGTAAAAGGGAAAGGCCATGGTCTCTTGGTTAGAGATCTTTGGAGGAAAAGCCCCTGAGTCCTTGGTTGACTTAAAAAAAATATATTATCAATGCCAGGATGCCTAGGACTATAATATTTGAGAATGTCTTGTATCTGTTTCATCATGATTTCTGATATCATATAGAAGCAAATGTGTGCTTTTACATGTTGTCCTAACAAGTTAAATAAAAGAAAACTGACTTAGTCATGCTTCTCTAGAAAAAGAGTGGACATGAGGGGAGGGCGAAGATGGGAAGGCAGAGGATGTATTGGAAGGGAAGGGGAAGAGGGGAAAGGAAGGAATGAAAGAAGAGAGGTAAGGAGGGAGGAAGAGAAGAAAGGAAAGAAAGGTGGAAGGTAGGGAGGAAGGAAAAATGGAAGGAAGGAGGGAAGGAAGGAGGGAAGGAAAGGAGGGAAGGAAAGAAAGAAGAAAGGGAGGGAGGGAGGGAAAGATGTTTGAAAGCTGTGGTAACCTAAGAGACTTGCATTTTTCTTTGGCGATATGTAGCACTCTCAACAATTTCTTTTTCCCTTTTGTTGTCTGTCCATTAGACTATACAGAACTTCAGAGATGGAAATTTGTATCCCCAGGGCTTAGCACAATGAATAGGACATAGTCTGTGCTTAATAAATGTTTATTGACTGACTTTTTTCCTTCTATCTGTCTGTCTCTACGTGTCTCTTAGTTTTACCCTTTGTTTATGCCTCCTCAGGGTTGCACTCCCTGTGCCTTCTCCAGATGGTGTCTATCTGTATCTCCTCTAGTCCACTCATGCATTTCTATCTCCTCTGGCTGGTGTATGACTCTTTGTCTCCTCTATTCCCCCAGGCTCTCTGGCATTTCCAGCTGGTGTGTATCTTCTTGTCCCTTCAAGTCTACATATCTGTCTCAGGACCACTTGTTACTTGTCTTCTCCAGCTGGTGTGCTCTCTGGAAAAGGGGGCATGATTAAAGGGCCATGTCCTTAATCTCCCAGTATCTAATAAGCACATGATTACTAATGCATAAATATGGACAAATAAACAGATTGAAATGCTGGTAATAGACATGTTCATGGGTAACTCATGCTCCAAAAGGTTCTACATTTGAAACTGCAGAATTTTCTCCCCATCAGTAGTTAGCTCTGTGACCTTGGGCAAGTCATTTTATACTCTCAACCTCATGTAAATTAAAGATAATATTTTACTCTAGCTATTGCATATCAGTTGGTGTAAAGACTTGAGATAATGGATTTTAATGGATTATCACTGACAATACAAATTTAAGTTGCTATTGAAAACTTCTCAGAGTCTTAAATGTTTATAGGAGAAATGGAAGGTTTAAGAGAATGTCTTGCATAGGACATCTCATAGGAACCCTGTCTCTATAAGGTTCCATAGTTACTAAAAGAGCAAAAGATAATCACAGAATTTTAGAATGGGAAGGAAGCTCAGTAGGAAGGGGAAAAGCCATCTAGTCCAATTCATAATTTAAAATGAATCCCTACTAAATGGTTATCCAGCCATTTCTTGAAGATCTCTATGAGAATCCATATTTTTTTGGACATGACCAAATTTGTTTTGCTTGACTATATATATGTTACATGTGTTTTGTTTTTAGTTTTTAGTTTTTTAAAGGGAGAGTAGAGGATGTGAGAGGGAGAGAAAAATAATTTCAATCATTGAAAAAAAATTAAAATCTAACTTAAAAATATCTCCAGAAAGAGGAAGAACCCACTTACCTCCATTCCACTTTTGGATAGTTCTACTTGTTTAGAAGTTTTCCCAACTGGGGGCAGCTGGGTAGCTCAGTGGATTGAGAGCCAGGCCTAGAGAAGAGATATCCTAGCTTCAAATCTGGCCTCATACACTTCTCAGCTGTGTGACCCTGGACAAGTCACTTATCCCCCATTGCCTAGCCCTTACCGCTCTTCTGCCTTGGAGCCAATACACAGTATTGACTCTAAGATGGAAGGTAAGAGTTCTAAAAAATAAAAGAAGTTTTCCCAACATCAAGCCTACTTTCACCTTTTCATAAAGTATGCCCATTGCTCCTGGCTCTACCTTTTAAGGCAGTTTGCAACAAGTCTAATCTCTCTTCCACATGATAACCCTCCAGAGACTTGAAGACAGCTATCCTGGCCCCTCTGAGTCTTTTTAAGTCTAAATATCTACATTTTCTTCAGTTATTTTTCATATGACACAGGCTCAAGGCCCTTTGCCCTCCTATTGCCCATCTCTGGATACTCTCCAGCTTAGCAGTGTTTTAAAACTATGGCACCTAACATGACCAAAGTACTCTCGATATGTTCAGACCAGGGCAGAGTACTACCAGGCTATTAGCTCTTTATTCTTGGAAACCCCACCTCTTTTAAAGCAGGCTTGGGTCACATTTATTTTTCTGGCAGCCGTTTCACATCACAACAAGCTTATTTTGTGCGGAAAAACCCCACTGTCAAAATGTCTCCCACATACTACACTTATGGGTTTTTTGTTTATTGTTTTTTTAACTAAAGGTAAGGTTTTATATTTATCCTCATTGAATCTCATCTTATTAGATAAAACCCCATGCTCTCGCTTGTCAAACTCTTTTAGGCTACAAACTCTTATCCTCAGGGTCTGAAAATAGAGGATGTATACTTCCAAATACATCTCCTCTCTGAAGAATCATGGTATCCCAAGTGACAAATAACATACACATATACAATATGTTTATATATATGGAAATATATGTATATACACATGTATTTCCTTCCTTCCTTCCTTCCTTCCTTCCTTCCTTCCTTCCTTCCTTCCTTCCTTCCTTCCTTNTCCTTCCTTCCTTCCTTCCTTCCTTCCTTCCTTCCTTCCTTCCTTCCCATCTCTGCATCTAGTAGAAGTTTCCTAATTACCAAATTATTCCACACTGTCTCCTTGACACAAGAGTGGTCTACTGTTTCTATTTTTAAAAGTGCCAGAGGTGCATCCGGGGTGTGGGATCCATGGATAGAAGCTGATATGATGCTAAAACTGTACTGTGTTTATAGATGGGAGAGATAGCTGGGGGGAAATGCTATGTGGCAGCTCACATAGTTTTATTTTAAATAGAAATGGGATTTTTTTTTTACTCAAGTCTAAAGTCAGGTACCAATCAGATACTTGAGGTTAACTCCTAGCCAAGACTCATTATGAAAATGCCCTCTGGATGAGTTGCCTTTCCAAGAGCAATCATCTGCAACAAATTTTGATACCTTTAAGTTAGAGTTGCTGACCATTGGTAATTTGGATTGGCACTTTGTATTGGCACCATATTGCCTTGCAAAAGAAGAAGGATAGGCAAAGCTATTTTGTATATTATAATGATAGACAAACTATTGAGCCCTGTGGGGGAATATAATATTATATGAAGGCCTTTTTGATGGTTTTGGAGATAACTGGTAAATGTTGGGTGAAGGTGATACCAGTACTGATATTGGGTACTGTTGTATGTATATAACAGATACCCATATGTAAAAAGTATATAAAATATATGACCCATGCATCATGCTTTTCATATTTTATGAAAGGATGGAACTGCCCTATATCTGGTAGAGATTCCTAGGGGCAGCACATTAATTTAAAAAATTAGTCTTCTTCTCTATCTGTGGTCTGATCCATATCATCTGGATGTTTTGGGGATCAAGGAGCACATGGCTTCTGAAAGAGATTTCCCAGGGGCTTATGCAAGATGTGTGGATGCCCTTGAGTAAAGATTTTTGAAGGCAAAAAATAAAACAAAATAAAATAAAAAATAGACTAAAACAAAATGCAGTTGCAGTATCTATTTCCTCCAGGGGGGATTCTGCCAATAGATGTGTGAAGGTCAGGTGATTCCCTGCAGGAGCATTTGAGCCGTGCCCCTCAGAAGCAGGTACTACAGGCTATAGGGACAGACCCTACAGCGAAGTTACAGATTTGGCAGAAAAGTATTCCTGGGATTGTGGCCCTGTCAGACTATTGCTTTGTTTGCTCAGGTAGCTGTGATCATGATAAAATGAAAAAATGCACACACAAAAATAAAATCTAAACCTCTACAGCATCTTCCTACTTGGATGTAGATGAGTGGTGTCAAACTCAAAGAGAATGCAGAAAAAGAAAACCACAAATTTACATTATTTAGAATGTACACTATTTTAATTTATTTTGTTAAACATCTCTTTTCACATTTTAATCTGGTTCAGCCAGCTCAGGGGTTTTGCCCAGAGGCAGTGAGTTGACACCTATCATATGTACAATCAATTGTGATTAACTATCTGTGTCTAGTTCACAGTTACTGGGAACTTAGGGGGCGATAGAAGAACACTTCATATTTCTATAGTGCTTTATATAAATTATCTCCTTTGATTCTCACAAGGACCCTATGAAGTACGTATTATTATTATCCCCATTTTATACCTGAGGAAACTGAAACTCGGTGGTACTAAATGATTTGTGAGGTCACATAGCCAGCTAGCATCTGAGATAGGATTTGAACCCTGGGTGTTTTTGTCCCTGAATTCTAAACTCTTATCTACTGAGTTATGTTGTCTTTTTTTACTGGGTTAGCTCTCTCTGTGTGTCTGTCTCCTCTCTCCTTGTTTCTGTATGTTTCTCTCTGTCTCTGTCTCTGTGTGAGTGTCTTTCTCTCAATGTGGCTGGAAGATTGAAGAGATGGGAAACAGACTCCAACCTAAAAGAAATTTCTATCTTGGTAGAGGCTGGATCTAGGAATTGATTAGAAAATACCATCTAATTAATACTTCTGTTTTTACTAAGTAATTGACAGACTTAGTTAAAGTGTGTTTAAATTATAACTTTGAGCAAAAGCAGATAAATGAAACAACCCAAATTGAAAGCAAGGTTAGGCATAAGGCCAAGTAGATGGAGCCAGAGTCAGAGACTGAATGATTTAGTCTCCTAGAAAAAGACTCTGCAATATAATAATAATATAGAAGAGAGGTCAGAGTATTGGTTGATTGAAGGTCACATCCCCCATCTTGATTTTTGATAGAATTTAAACTATTATTCTCTCTATATTTAATTGCCTAAAGAATTATAGTGTATTGATAAAATGATTTCTTTATTCTGTCCTTGATTTATGTAATATTTGATGAGTTTGCTAAATAGGGATAGAATGTGTTCAATAGAAAAACTGACTGGGTCTGTGATTCTAAATGTTTGTACTTTTTGCAAACCCATAGCACTTCTAATATTCAAGTAGTAAATTTGGTCTAAGAGGATTTTCCCACCATCTTTGTCTTATCCCCAACATGCTGGCTAGGATAATACATCAGAGCAGAAAGAATTGGACTTGGAGTCGGGAATATGTGGGTTAAAATTCTAACTGTGATACTTACCTAGCTGTGTGACCATGGGCAAATTACTTACCCTCTCCCTGCCCCAGGTTTCTCATCTGTAAAATGGAGATAATTTTTGTTTTATCTACCTTGTAAGGTTGCTGTGAGGCTTGAATAAAATATTGCATTATAATTTGTTTTTCAAACTATAAAGCCTTGTATGAATGTCAGTTATCATCATCACCATCATCATCACCAGGAGTTCAGTTAGCAGAATAATTTGCCTTCCCTTCATAAGAATATTTTATAAGCACAGACTCAGCTGTGTTAACAAGTAGGAAAATAACTTATCAGAAGAGTTTTTAACCTCTTTTAGGTGCCATGGGCCCTTTAGCAGTCAGCTAAAGCCTACAAACCTATCCAAAGAACAATTTCGAAATGTATAAAATTAGATAAATAAGATACAAAGGAAACCAATTATATTGAAATAGTTACATATATAGTTTATATATGTATAGCTTTCTCTGTCTTTCTCTCTGTCTCTCTTTCTCTCTCTCTCTGTCTCCGTCTCTCTGTCTCTGTCTCTGTGTCTCTGTCTCTGTCTCAGTCTCTGTCTGTCTCTGTCTGTCTCTCTCTCTCATTCACAAACCGAAGATGAAAAACCTCTGACCTATTGGGTGTTGACAAGACCCTTAAGAATACTCTAGCAACTCAACTTCCCGCAGCTTGGGGAAGCTGGTGACCATCAGTCTGTGTATTTTCTGATTTTGAATCTAATGAATCCAGCAATGAAAAGGATTAGCATTTTATGCATAGGTAACCAGTCCTACCCAATCTATCCTTCAGATAGGTGCACAGATTTCTTTCCTCTTTTGATCCAGAATCTTGGGACTCTGCATGGCCTCATCTCCCCATCATACCTCATCTTCCCTGAGTTCATCCCAAATTTAGTTAGGATACTTGCTAGTCCCAACCCAAACCATAGTTTGAAGAGAGAAATGTAGATCAGCAGTAGAAGTAAAGTGAGAGTCAAGGGAGAAAGGAGTAAAGGTGATATCAAGGAGCCAGAATATAGTCAGAAGGGAAAAATTTTAAAGTATAATAATAACCTATTGGGTCTGTGTGACTAAGGGCCATAACCATACATTGTAGAGCTGGAAGGGAACTTAGATATCATTTCTCCCAACCTCATTCATTTTGCAGATCATGAAAATAAGTCTTAGAAACATTACATTAGGGGGCAGCTGGGTGGCTCAGTGGATTGAGAGCCAGGTCTAAAGATGGGAGACCCTGGGTTCAAATCTGGACTCAGACACTGCCTAGCTGTGTGACCCTGAGCAAGTCGCTTGATTCCATTGCCTAGCCCTTACTGCTCTTCTGCCTTAGAACCAATATACAGTAATGATTCTAAGCCAGAAGGTAAAGGTTTTAAAATGAAGAAAAAAAAAAAAAGAAGAAGAAGCATTACATTATATTACATAACCAAGTTAGGATTCAAACCCAAGCCCAATGTTCTTGCTAACAGGCACAAATTTCTTTTTAAGAAGGTATGAGTGGGGGCAGCTGGGTAGCTCAGTGGATTGAGAGCCAGGCCTAGAGACGGGAGGTCCTAGGTTCAAATCTGGCCTCAAACACTTCCCAGCTGTGTGACCCTGGGCAAGTCATTTAACCCCCATTGCCTACCCTTACCACTCTACTGCCTTGGAGCCAATACACAGTATTGACTCCAAGACGGAAGGTAAGGATTAAAAAAAAAAAAAAAAAAAGATATGAGTATCGAACTTCCCACTTTGGCCACCTTATTAATTCTAACTCATGGAGGAGAGAGAGAGAGAGAGAGAGAGAGAAAGAAAGGAAGGAAGGAAGGAA
>NC_058131.1:227532976-227567240 GCF_016433145.1 Gracilinanus agilis | reverse complement strand
AAAAAAAAAAAAATGAGGCCAAAGTATAGGCAAAATGAAGTTAATTAATAAGAGTTTATACGCAAAGGAAAAAAAGAAGAGGAAAAATATAAAACCACTTTAGGGGGATAAAAATTCTGGTACACAGAAAAGCATCAGCCTCAAATGTGTAAATGACAAGGAGAGTTAGCTAGAAAGGCAAAGCATATGATAAAAGAAAAAGTGCAAAACAATGAGGTTTCAAGTTTATTAAATTAATAGGAAATAGATATGCGGTATTTAGGGCACCTTGGCTTAGTCTGTGGTCAACACATCTTAATGTCTTCCTATAACTTAAAAAAAATGAGGATAAAATGAGAAAAGTATATAAATTAATACTGAACAACAAAAAATGCTTACAAAAGTATAAAGTGAATCCTTAAGGGAATCTGTGATGTCTTCAGAGTAGATCTTTTTGCCGACTGGTGCAAATGATAGCCTATCCATTCCTTTTAGAGAGTTCTTGTCCATGCCCTTCCACTGATACTCCACTGAGTTTCTGCTCAGTGTATTGGATGGTTCCTGGAGGTCCTTTTAATATTTCTTAGATACCAGTGTGGCCCTTGGGTTATGCAATTATCCCTTTCTCCTAATCCATGGCATTTTCTAATCGTGCATGTCCTCAATGATATCTTTTTAATATTTGTAATATGTGTCATTGTTGATAAAATGCTGAAGTTCATACGTGCCTACCATGAATCTTTCCATGACCTTTTAGGCTATATCCAATTGTGATTCTTCTGAGATCATTGTGTAATATGACTGGAAATCATATAACATATAACATCGCTGGGAAAAGAATACTGATGTTAAAAAGATGGGCTTTTACCACGGAGAAAAGCTTAGCAATCAATCAGCGTGCTTTTCAGTTTCACAAATACAATTCAGCTCACTCTATTCCTTCGATTTAACTCTGAGTCTGCTTTGTAAACAGTGTCCGTTGGAGATAGATGTACTGTTAGACTGGGTTATTGGGCTAGGTGTCAAATGACAGTGAGTGTGTATGAGTGGCCCGATCTACCACTGAAACCTAGAAGGAAAAAAGAAAAGGAAGAGCAAGAAATGTTGTATGCTGATGCTAGGAGAAAGTTTTTGCTGTCTCTCTAGTTCTGTGATTCAGAACTGGTGCCGTTCCCCCTTTATCTTCTTGTTTTCCAGTTCTATTTCTACCTGCTGTGTGATGAGATGATGCAGCTGTTGAACAGCTGTCCTGCATTTCCCACCCAGAGGAGTTGATCAGTTCCTATATCCTGGTTTGTAACTGCTAAAGCTCTAGAATGGTTCTGAAAGACCAAAGCCACTAACTACATAAACATTTGTGATTCCTATGGAAGAAGTTATTATTTCCAGATGGCAAATGGTTTTCATAAGCTCATAGGATTTAGAATTGGGAAAACTTCAGGGCTCACAGGTTCCAACTCTTTCACTTTGTAGATCATGAAAATGATATCCAGAAAGTTGTAGTGTGACTTGCCCAGGGTCTTACGTCTAATAAATATTGGTGCTAAGATTCAAAACCTGGTCTCGTTGGAATCTGTTATTGGAAGAATTAAGCTTATTGGGGTCTTTTTTAAAGGAGACACCAAAGGGATGATATATTTATATTTTAATATATTATTAGTTACCGTGCTTGCTTTTTGTTTATATTTCTAAAAAAAAACATCTTATATATGATAACATTTCAAATGTATGTAGAAATGGCAGCTAGGTGGCTCAATGGATAGAGCTCCATACCTAGAGTTGGGAGGAACTGGGCTCAAATCTATCCTTAGATAGTTCCTAGCTGTATGTCCCTGGACAAGTCACCTAACCCCAATTGTCTAATCTTCCCTGCTCTTCTGCCTTGGAACTGATACTTAGTATCAGTTCTCAGAGAGAGAAGACAAGGGTTTAAAAATACATATATAAAATATATGTATATGGACGGGAGTTGGGCATAGTTAGAGGTACTACACACTAGTGAGGGCTCACATTTGGTCCAGTCTCTCTCTATATACTGCCTTTGGGTAGTATCATAGTGACAGAAATTAGTGCTTTTAAATTTTTTGCCCTTTTAAATTTTAATTGAATAAATTTAATTTAATTTCATATTAAATTTCTTTTATATTTTAAGTTTATTTTATATTAATTATATTATTAATTTTGACTTTTATATTGTATTCATTTATGTTGTATAAAATGTATTTTATATATTTAAATTTATAAATTTAATAAATAAAATAAGTATTTAATACATAAAATATTTATTATTTTATTCATTACATTAAAATTGATGCATGTTTAGACATGAAAGGAGATATCATAAGCAAGTTAGAAGAACAAGGAATATATTACCAAAAAGATTTGTGGATAGGAGAAGAGTTATGAATAAACAAGAGATAGAAAGCATTGTGAGATGTAAACTTGGGGCTTTTTAGAAATCACATGCCAGGGTCTCTCTCCTCTTTCCCTTTCTATTTATGTCTCTCTAGCTCTCATGTGTCCCCTCTCTGTCTCCAACCTTCTCTTTCCTTTTCTTTTTCATTTTTTGCATTTCTTCTCTTGCTCTCTCTTCCAGTCTTGTTTCTTTTCTGTCTTCCATCCTATCCTTGCCCCTATTTCCTCTTTTCTTTCCAACTTTCATTGTCTATTGACAAAGAGCAATGAATATAGAAGTGAAAAACTGTAGCATAGGATATGGAAGAAGGATGATATAACTAAAAATATCAGGTGAAAAACAAAAACAAATACTCCCACTGCCTAGAAGGTGAAGTAGTGTAATCCTTTCTGTGAGGCAAGAATGAATTTTATAGAAGGCATTAAATGGCCACTTATTTAGAATGAAAAATATCAGTCTCCAATCTCCCGCAAAGAGAGTCCTGCTTCAGGAACACTGTGCTGAGAGTTAAAGATATTCATAGAATGCAAAATAGTCTGGCTGTCCTCTGATACAATTTGTACTGGGATCTCATACTTCCAGTTTAGGAATTTGTTCAGTATCAAGAGGAATAAGAGGATTGGATCTTGCATACTCTAAGATATAATAAAAAAGAACTTAAGGGGAATAGGGAATTTTTTTAGTACTTAAAAAAGAAATCCTTCTTGGGAAGGGAGAAATGGTTAGAACAGAAAGAGCTCTGACAGATAAGAAGCTCAAAAGGAAAAAGAAGTATGTAACTACTAGGTAATAATGGGTCTAGAGCCTGACTTTATATATAATAAAACCTGGTGTTATTAATCCAGATTTCATTTCCAAAGCCAAAGTGTACTATAGGGTAAATATCAAGTTCTTCCTGACTCAGAAAGCTGGCTATCTCATTCCTTTCAGATTTGGTCCTTTGGATGCATCATTGTTCTTCTTGGTCTGGTAAGAAGTCTTAACCTGGGGTCCATAAACATGGATTTTAAAAACATATGTATATATATATGTATATATAATTTCCCCAATTATATGAATAATTATTTTCCAAATATATTTTTTGAAGTTTTAAGATCCAAATTGTCTCCTTCCCTTCCTTCCCTCCCCTTTCCTGGAGATGGTAAGCAATTTTTTTTAAACCCTTACCTTCCGTCTTGGAGTCAATACTGTGTATTGGCTCCAAGGCAGAAGAGTGGTAAGGGCTAGGCAATGGGGCTCAAGTGACTTGCCTAGGGTCACACAGCTAGGAAGTGTCTGAGGCCAGATTTGAACCTAGAACCTCCCATCTCTAGGCCTGGCTCTCAATCCACTGAGCTAACCAGTTGCCCTGATGGTAAGCAATTTTAACTGGATTATACATGTATTATCATATAAAACATATTTCCACATTGCTCATTGTTGTAAGAGAATACTCATATAAACCCCAAAATAAAAACACAAATAAACTATAGTGAAAAATAATACTATTTGATCTGCTTTCTAACTCTATCGGTTCTTTTTCTGGAGAAGGATAGAATTCTTTGCCATAAGTCCTTCAGAATTATCCTGGATAGTAGCTAAGTCTATCAAAGTTGATCATTATTCAATATTGTTGTAACTGTGTACAGTGTTCTCTTGGTTCTGCTTATTTCACTTTGCATCAGTTCATGCAGATCTTTCCAGCTTTTCCTGAAATCATCCTGCTCATCATTTCTTTTTTTATGTTAATTTTTAAATTTTTTCCCATGTTTCCATGATTCATTTTCTTTCTCTCCTTTCTTCCCTCCCCTCTCCCAGAGCCAAAAGACAATTCCACTGGGTAGTAAAAATGTTATTGCTTAATACCTATTTCCATATTATTCATTTTTGCTATAGCTGCTCATCATTTCATATGGCATCATCACCATAAACCACAATTTGTTCAGCCATTTTTCAATTGATAGACATTCCCTCAATTTCTAAACCTTTGCCATGACAAAAAGAGCAACTATAAATATCTTTGTCCAACTATGTCCTCTTCCCTTTTTTTTTTAATCTCTTTGAGAAACAGATCTAGCAGTGGTATTACTGGATCAAAAGGTTATCTAGAGTTTCAAAGCCCTTTGGGCATATGAACTTGGTTTGTTTTTTTTTTTTAGTGGTACCTAGACAGCAAAGATACTGATGAGCTATGCACATTGATTTATGAGTTCATTCACCAATTGTTAACAAGTCACTTATTATTTATTTGACTCTTAAAAATCAAGTGAGATTATTGTTCTCTTCCCATAGTTACTGCCTAGATATATAGGCGAGACATCCCTGAACCAATAATCATGTCATAGGCTTCTCTTAAGAATGGTAACTTGTACTGTTAGTCATTTCCACAAATATTGCCAATGATAAAAAAAAATCTACCCTGATCTGTGTATTTGAGAATTCTATAATCTTAACATAATAATTTGTCAGCATATAACAGGGTTCATAATTTCAGAATGGTTGCTATTTCTATGAATTTGATATAAAAGTATAATAAATTATCTTGGACTCCACATTGTAAAATTGAAAGTGATAACTATTTCAATATAATTGGTTTCTTTGACAATCTTATGTGTTTTATTTTATGCATTTAAAAACATTATTCTAAGAATGGGTTCTTAGGCTTTCCTATAGCACCAAAGGGATCCTTGATCCAAATAAAATTAAGAACTCCTGGTGTAGTGTGATTATATTAATATGGCATTTAATTGGCTCAGATAAAAAAACAGAGGGGGAAAGGAAGTAATACAATATAAGCAGTAGTTAGACATATTTCAGAAATAGCAACTTTCTTAGGTCTGTTATACTACTACCACCACCTATCAGGGCAGAGTTTCATTTGCATTGTTTTCTATTCCAAGATTTAAAGAAATAGAAGTTAGGTGCCTAATTCTCTTTACTCAATACACCTAACAATTCAAGGAAGGAAAAGGAACTGGCTACTCGGGGAGTTTGAAGGGTTCTTCTAGTAGTTGGAGGTTCTGGCTTAAACCTTCAGATTGTTTTTTCACATAATTGTCATCTGCTGGGTTGGATATAACTTTCATTGAGTTCATTAATTCAGTGAGTGAATCACTCATTCAAAATCTACAACTCCATAAGTATGAGGTGAAGGAGGTAGACTATATCTCTAAAATAGTACCACAGATATATATATATATATATATGTGTGTGTGTGTGTGTGTGTGTGTGTGTGTGTGTGTGTGTGTGTGTATAAAGTATGATCTCAATAATAATCAATCTAATATTTCCAATGGCAGGAGTAATTGTTGCTATGTCTTGGGTTTCGTTGGGTTTCTTCTCTTTCTTCTTCAAAAGTCTCTGTTCCAACTTCATATCAATGGGCATACTCTCTTTAGATCCCCTCAAGGGAGCATTTTCGTTGGATCCACTCTCAACCTGCTTCTCTTCCAGTTAGGAAATAAAAGTCTCTCTTGGAGAAGGATGGGAGCAAGCAGAAGAGGCTAGAGATTTCTGTTTTGCTTTCCTTTGAATTATACTTCCCATTTGAATCACCTCAACAATTCATGTTAAGCACAGCCCTGTTGCAAACATTTCTTGAGAGGAGAGATTGTTAAATTCTTTAGAGCATAGCACAATGTCTGACACAGTAAATTCTTAAAAAAATATTTGTCCCATTATTTGATACATTAGTCCTTTCATTCTTATATCAGCTATAACTTAAGTGCTTTCTATTGTTTCTAAGGGGTCAAGAGGTATTCTGCTTTGGAAAATATTATTGTAGGCTCACATTTCTGTAGTGATTAATGTTTGCTTTCTTCACAGTAACCTAGGGATATAGGTAGGACAAATAATATTATATCCATTTTATAGATGAGGAAGTGGAGGCTCTCAGAAATATAACTCAACTATTATCATGCAACTAGTAATTGACAATTCAAAAATGAACCTGGTTCAGAATCCAGCACTCTTTCCACTAAGCTATGTTTCCCCTCTAAGAATAATATTATTAATGAATGAATAAATGAAAAAGTGTTCATCAAGTATTTACTTTGTCTAAGCACTATACTAAACACTAGGGATACAAATAAAAAAGGTGACAGTTCCTGCTCTCAGGGAACTCCCTTTCTAATAGGAGGAGACAATATATAAAAGAAAATTCAGCTTTAGGGCAAACGGAAAGACCTGGAAGTCCAAATGGTACAGTGGTTAGGGAGACTGCTTAGGTTTGTAAGTAATTAAGATGACTGTGTGAAAGGACTTTAGAAAATAGAAAATGGACATATGGGAAGGCTTAAAGAATCTTAGGAGAGAATAGATGGGAAAATAAAAGCCTAGAAGGAGTTCCTCCATCTCTTAAGAATAAAAGGAATTGTTGATTCCCATCTCATCTAAATTCTATAAGCTGTCAGACACTCTTGGTTAAGAGAGAAGAAAAAAGGGTAAGATGTTACTGGTGGTGTCAGCTTTCTGCTGCTCATTATTCCTGAGGAATTCGGGTATTGCCTGGGTTTGGGAAAGCAGTAAGGGGAGATTGTAAGGGAGGTGGCAGCTACTGATCCCAGATGGCTTCTGGGACAGCTTGGGGAAGTATGAGGGGAAAAGACAAACACCTCAGGGTAAAGTGACCTTTTTCCTTTCTGAAATATCTTCTTGGTAAAGAGCTTCTGACAAAGCTTTTGGTAAAGCTTCTTTATTTATCTTGAAGAGAATATCTGAGATCTATATTGAAACTGAAACAATGAGAATTCTGGGCTAGTATTACCAAGCTAGAAAGGCTTTAAGTATGTATGATTCAGGTTATGGATATTGTCTTTTTGTCTAAAGACCAGCCTTGTTAAATATACCAAGGGTCATCTCAAGTAGGTTGACCACCAAGTTGTGAATTCTTTGTCCTTGTTGAACATATGGGTGGAGATGGAAATACAAGATGGCCCTGGCTCCAATATAGTCCCTCTTTTGCTTTCATAGAATTGAAGAACAAAATGGAAGGAAAGGTGATAGAACATCCTAAGAATCACAGATTTAAAATTCTCTAGAAAGAGTTTAACTGCCTCTAATCTAACATGGAAAATGTGATTTGTTTTTCTTGACTCTTATCATAAGGATTGTGGGGTGTTTCTTTTTTATTTGAGGAATAGAGATGGGAAGGGGGTAACTAGCAATAGTGTTGCCAAAAATAAGGAAAAAAAGTGAATCATTGGCACGTTAAAAAAAACAAGAGAATAGAAGAAAGCTAAGAAGAAAACAGAATAGGAAAGTGTTGAAAGTAACATGCTAAATTTATCACAATTTTTAAAATATGCTATAAATAATAAGGTTTTTTAGTTGAAAATGCAATCCTTTTTCTGTTATACTTTGTATATAGACACATTCATTTTTCTCATGTTTGCAAAGTTCAGAAAAAAACAACATATAAAAACTGTTATAGCTCTAAATATGAAATTTTTTCCTAATGATCAACTTGTGAAAACCTTACTGAAAAAAACTGAGGTATACCCATAGTGACATTTCATTTATATTACAAATTAAACTAAATAACTAAAGAGAGTGCACAGGATTTCAAGTTAAATGATCTGTGTCTGAAGCCTGATCCTAGTGCTTATTGCCTGACTAGCCTTAGGTGAATCACTTAACTCCCCTTGGCCTCCATTTTCTCATCCATAAAATAAGAGGATTCAAATAGGTGATCTCTAAATTCCTTCTAAATCCTTTGATCTTTATACTTTGCATCCACATGGAACGATGTCACAGGTACTCTTTGGAAAAGTCAATAAAGATTTGGCAGTCAGTTTCATCCTTGAATCCAAAGGCAATGACAGCAACAGCAGAAATGTCATTTCTTTGGACACTTGGTCCTCTCTGTTAGCAGTGATCATGATGGACATAGTCAGTAGCTTAATTATCAACATCTGTATATAAGGAAGAAAAAGAAGAAAAACAAAACAATTCCAAACAAAACAAAACAAAAAATTTAACAAGGATTTTCCAAATCAATAGACTTTAATATCATACCTTATTAGATTTTATTATTTAGAAACTTCAATGCAAAGCTAGACACAAGGGAAGACAGCAAAAAATATTGTGGAAAATATAGCCCATATGATTAAACCCTGTTCCCAAGGAGCTCATGGTTTAATGGACAGAAAATTGCATTACTAATGTCAGAATAATTTCAGAATTAGCTATCTTTGTGCATCAAGATCACCAATTGTTAGAACAAAGTTCTAAATCAGCACCAAATTAGGAGAAAAGTTAAAAATTAAAAGAAGATACTGCATGTGATTATAGTTGATATTCAAATTGATATTTTATATAGTTAATATTTAAACTTTAAAAATTGAGAAATGGAAAAAAGTAAAGAAGTTGATTAAGTATTTCTGTTTATTAGAGAAGTTTAACAGATGTAAAGCAATCACTATAATAACATGACCAGAAATTGGCTCAGCCAGCAACCACTTGATCTTCTTGCCAAGGAGATAGATGTGGCAGACCAGAAGAACCAGTTTAGAATGCAAATTAATTTGCAAAACACTACAGAGGATAGTAGGAGATTCAAATAACATCCTGTTTCTCACAATACAAAAGAAAAGAGTGGAGCAGAAAATTAACCTACTGAACTGAACTGAATTGAACTGAAAGTTGAGAATAAGATTCAACTAAGCCATATCATATAGAGATTAGTTATAGTTGAAAATGCAATAAGAATAAAAAAAAAAACATGTGACACTGGAACAGATCTGCCAACATTTATATGATAACCTATTTTCATCAAAAATGATGAGTATAACACCATATCTGGACCCTATCCTCCCTGTCCCTCCTGACTCAAAGTTTATTATTATGTCACAATGCACTCTAAACTACACCAGAAACTAAATAGACAAAGAAGAAGAAATATCAACCAGATTGTGACTTGCAGTTTGATGGACAATTCTAAATGAAAAAGCAAAATTACATTTAAGAAGATCAATCCAAAACAAAGAGCTAAACTTGACCAAATAAATTTGGAAGAAATTCAGGCTCAAGGTAACCCAATTTTAAAGGCACTTAGGGATCAATTATAGTAACTACTATTCCATATGCCTACTTTCCCTCTCTACGAAATCTTTATGAGAAAGATCTTTGTATGCATTTGAGAATATTCTAGATGAAAATGAGAAGGAAACAAGTCAACTTTCACAAATGATTTTTTTCAGTAAATCACATTTTCAACATTACACAGTTGATTGTAACATATATAGCAGTGGTCCCCAAACTTTTTTGGCCTACCACCCCCTTTCCAAAAAAATATTACTTAGCCCCCTGGAAATTAATTTTTTTTAAATTTTAATAGCAATCAATAGGAAAGATAAATGCACCTGTGGCCATCACCGCTCCCCTGGATCGCTGCAGCATCCACCCGGGGGCAGTAGCGCCCACTTTGGGAATCACTAATATATAGAATTCAAATGCCTGAGTTTATTTTTTTGTTGGCCAAGATAAAAAGCTTTTGATTCCAAAGTTGACAAGCAATTGTGCCAGGAATTGGTGTAAGTACTATGAATTCAAAGAAAGGCAAAAGACAGTCCTTTCTTTCAATAAACTCATAATTTGATAGGGGAGAAAATATGCAAACATGATAAATGTGTGTAAATAAACATATACATGTATACATATTAACACATGTATATGTTTACATGATATGAGATACTAGATATACATATACAATATATATGAACAAGATATATAGAGAATTAATTTGGGATAGACTTAAGAGGAAGGCATTACGAGTAAGGTTGATTAAGATTCTTGAAGAAGATGGGAATTTAGTTAAAACTTGGGGAAGCTATGAGGCAGTATTGAGGATGCATTCCAGAAATGTACAGCCAGTGAAAATGTTCAGAACTGAGAGATGGAGCATTATGGATGAGGAACAAGGAGGCCAATGTCCCTGGATCCAAGAGCATATAGAAGGGAATAAGGTATATAAAGACTGGAAAAGTAGGTGGAGACCAGGGTATGAAAAGACTTTAAAAGCCAAAGAGAGTACTTTGTATTTAATTCTTGAGACAGTGAAGAACCCTGGATATTATTGACTGGAGGGATGGTAAAATTAGATCTATGCTTTTGGAAGGTCAATTTACCAATTGAGTGGAGGATGGATTAGGGTAGGGAGAGCCTTTCAGGAAACCAGCCAGAAGGCTACAAGGTCCAAGTGTGACAAGATGAGGATCTGTACCAGGGTGAATGCAGTATCAGAAAAGAGAAGATCCAAAGACAGGAGATTTTACAAAGGTAGAACCAACAAGACTTGGTAACCAATTGTATAGAGGGGGTGAGACAGACAGGCAGACAGACAGACAGAGAAAGAGAAAGGGAGAGAGCAGGAGAGAGAAAAGAACTGAGGATGACATCTAGGCTGTGAGCCTATGCATAAATTTAGATCCTACAAACCTTCCTCAGAAATGTAACCACAGCAATAATTTTGTTCAACCATCTTCTGATTAACAATATCAAGTGTTGCTACTATAGGAAGATTGTTGTAAAGGTATGTTCCACAGTTTTGGAGGTGTCTTTGTTAAAAAGGTCACATGGAAGAAGGATTGATTCCTTAAGACTAGCAAAGCTTCCCAGATATTCCAGTTTTGTAGATGATATTGTGCTAAATATTTCAAGACCTAGAAAATTACAAAATTCCTACAGTAACAATAATAGCTGATGTTTATATTATACTTTTCGGTTTTAAGAAAGTTTTATGAACAATAATTTCATTTGATTTTCACAAATTCATATGAGATAGATGCTATTATTATTACCTTTTTACAAACTGTGGAAACTGAGCCTTAAAGAGGTTAATTAACTTGACTGTGATCCCAAAGACAGAAGTTAAATCCAGGCCTTTTTTTTTTAAACCCTCAACTTCTGTGTATTGTCTCATAGGTGGAAGAGTTGGTAAGGGTGGGCAATGGGGGGGTCAAGTGACTTGCCCAGGGTCACACAGCTGGGAAGTGTCTGAGGCCGGATTTGAACCTAGAACCTCCTGTCTCTATGCCTGACTCTCAATCCACTGAGCTACCCAGCTGCCCCCACATTTAAACATTTATATATCTCCAGATATAATGTAGCATCCTAAAAGGTAAAGACTATTTCTTTATTGTCTTTATATCCACAGCAACTAAAACAGTATCTAACACATAGTAGGAATTTAATAAAGGCTTATCTGTTTGATTAATTAAGGTACAGATATATTAAAAATTACATAGAATAAAATGAATGCATAAATTGTGATCTTTGTGGTTTTGGGGGAAAACCCACATCCATAAGGTCATGTGTCCATCAAAATGTCATTTAAGAATCTTGGACATATTAATTTAGTGATGTCATTTACAGCTACCTCTGTAGTGAAGAATGTGAAATCTACTTTCCTTTATTCTGGGATAATCAACTACATGACTTTGGGAAGTTCAAGCAATATAGTCATATTTCTCCAGGACAATGGTTGTTCTATTTTTTTAGGTCACAAATTGTTCTGAAAGAGTATTAAAGAGTATTTGGATGGTCATCTGTCCTAATGGGGCTGTGTGGCTACCATTAAAAAAGAAAGAAAGAGAAATGTCATCATCCACAAACATTTATTAAGTGCCACGTATGTGCCATCCTTGGTAATAAGCACTGAGGACCCAAGTAACTGATAGTTTTCCTAATACTGAATCAATTCCATATTCTTCATATAAATCCCACCTAAACAAAGCACGTAATTTTTGTGATATACTGCTGTAATCTTCCTGTTAGTATTTAATTGAAAAATTTTTGCATTAATATTCAAAGTGCTCTATAGTTTTCTTTTTCTTCTTTTGTTCTTCCTGATTTTGGTATCAGCGATGTATTTATGTTGTAAAAGGGATATGGTAGGACTTCTTCTTTACCAATTTTTCCAAATAGTTCACGTGATATTGGAATTATTCATTCTATGAATGTTTTGGAGAATTCACTTGGGAATTCATCTGGTATTGGGAATTTTTTTCTTTGGATGCTCATTGATGACTTGTTCAATGTATTTTCTAAGATAGATTTAAGCATTCTATTTCCTTTCCTACTAATATAAGCAATTTATATTTTTAAATGTTCATCCATTTTCCTTAGATTGCCAAATTTATTGGGACATAATTGGGCAAAAGAATTCCTAATAATTGCTTTAATTTCATCTTCATTGATAACCTTTTCTATTTTTGATACTGGTAATTTAGTTTTAGTGGTTTTTTAAAAAATTAGATAAAACTAGTTCCTAGTCCTATTTATTAGTTAAATGGTTTTCTTACTTTTGATTTCATTAATCTCTCCTTTGATTTTCAGAATGTCTACCTTGATATTTACTTGGGAATTTAAAATTTGTTCTTTTTCTAGTTTTTTTTTTAGTAGCATGCCCAATTCATTGATCTGCCATTTCTCTACTTAATGATTATATCTAGAGATATAAAATTTCCCCTAATTTCTGTTTTAAATGCACCCCCAAATTTTTGGTATGCTTTCTCATTGTTGTCATTCTCTTTAATGAAAGTATTTTTATTATTTTGACTCACTCATTTCTTAAGATTATTGAGTTTCTAATTCATTTTTAATCTATGTTTCCATGACCCTTTACTGAATATAATTTTTATTGCATTATAGACTGAAAAGGATGCGTTTAATATTTCTACTTTTCTGCATTTGTTGTGATGTTTTCATACCCTAATATTTGGTCAATTTTTATGAAAGTGAATATACTTCTTTTGATTCCTATTCAGTTTTCTCCAGAGGTCTGTCATATCTAACTTTTCTAAAATTCTATTTATCTTCTTAACTTCTTTCTTATTTTTTTTGTTTGTTTAGATTATCTAGTCCTGAGATGGAAAAGTTGAGGTCTTCCATTACTATAGTTTTGCCATCTTTCTCTTCTTGTAATTCATTCAACTTTTCCTTTATGGATTTGGATGCTATGCCATAATGTTTAGTATTGCTATTACTTCATGGTCTATTATGCCTTTTAGTAAAATGTACTTTCTCTACTTACTTCTTTTAACTACTCCTAATTTTGCTTTTCCTTTATTTGCTACTTGTAGCAATCCAGGTATACATTAATTGTGATTTCTAAGTGTCCAACCCACTAGGAATCTTTGTGAAGCTGCTGGACGGCTTCACTACTTTTGCTTTCTTTACTTCAGCTGGAATACAGTAGATTCTATTTCAGCTCCTTATTTTAACTCTAGGTCTCTCTTTTTCAAGTATTTTTATCGTAAACAATATATCGTTGTCTTCTGGTTTCCAATTCATTCTGCTATATGATGTTTTATAAGTGAACCCATCCTATTCACATTCATAGTTATAATTACTATGTATTTCCTTCCACTCTCTTTTCCCATATTTATCTCTCTCTGCCTCTGTCTCTCTGTCTCTGTCTCTGTCTGTCTCTGACTATCTCTGTCTCTGTTTCTCTCCCACCTGTTTCTCCTCAAAAACCTGTTTTGCTTCTGACCACTACCTCCCTTAATCCCACCTACCTTTTATCAGTTCCTCCCTCCTAATCTTTTACCTCCTTCCTCTCCTACTTTCCTGCTTGGTTAGATAGATGTCTATGCCAAACTGAGAGTGTATATTATTCCCTCTTTGAAACAATTCTGATGAGAGTGATGTGCAAGTGTTGCTCAGCACCCTTCCCCCATTTTCCCCTCCACTGTAAAAACTCTTCCTTTCTGGACTCTTTTATGAAGCTAATTTTCCTCATTCTCCCCTCCCCTCCTTTCCCCCTCCCAGTCTCCTAGAACCATGTTGGTGAAGATGTGGTACCTGTGCCCTGCTGCACTGAGGGGGCTGCTCCATTCCCCCTCTCTATTGGGCCTGAGGACATTTTTACATGCCCCACCTCTCTGATCAGCAGACCAATGAGAGCACTTTCTCTCTCTGCCCTCTGAGGTAATGGGGGGGGGGGGTTGTGGCAGCTCACAGATAGCTAGAAAGTGAAGTTTGGGCACATGATCTCTAAAAGGTTAGTCAATGCTGTGATGTAGAATATTCCTTTTTCTTTCCCTTAATACTTTTCATGTCATTTCATCATGGTCAACTTGTACCCAAATCGAAGGAAGGAAGGAAGGAAGGAAGGAAGGAAGGAAGGAAGGAAGGAAGGAAGGAAGGAAGGGGAAAGGAAATTAAAGGAAAAGAAAAGAGAGGAGAGGAGAGGAAAGATATATTTATTAAACATATACTATATGCCAAATGGGCAGCTAGGTGATGAAGTGAATTGCATTCTGGGGCTAGAGTCAGGAATATTTTACTGCCTAAGTTCAAATATGACTTCAAACACTGTGTGACCCTGGGCAAGTTGCTTAGCCTTGCTTGCCTCAGTTTCTCCATTTATAAAATGATTGGAGAAGGAAATGGCAGACCACTCCAATATCTCTGCCAAGAAAACCCTAAATGGGTTCACACAGAGTCAGACGGGACTGAAAAATGACTAAACAACAATAAAATATTCCTAATACTGTACAAAGAATTTTATAAATATTATTTTATTTACTCCTTATAACAACACTGGAATGTAGATGTTATTATTACCATTTTATAGACAAGGAAACTGAGGCAGAAAGAGATCAGTTGTTTTGCCGAGAGTCAGATAGCTAATAACTATCCGAGGCCAGATTTAAACTCAGGTTGCCCTAACTCTACTCTATTCAGTGAGTCATCTAGTGGCATTGTAAATCCTAGAAGGTACAAGTGCGGGAAACACATTTTGGAAGTTTGTGAATAGTTAATACTTACGGCAGCTATAGTTCTTTGTTTTTTTTTTTTTCTAGAGTCATTGATTCTTAAACCCTTGTACCCTAACCAAAGGAGAGGCTTAGTCATTTAATGATCAATGATGAAAGGTATAAAATAGCAGTTGTGATTCTACCCAGAGTTTTAGGATTTGACCTCCTAAAATTCATTTTATATGAGTTTTTAACAGAGCATTCTAGCATGATATAATCCCAGCCACTTGAGAGTGATATGATATGTAGAAAGCCAAATTTATTCTCTTACTAGGTCCATTCTTGGAATTCCTTGAATATAAAATAAAATCAAGGTTAAGAAGCTATGTAATACTCCATCATAATATGTCAGACACACTATTTGTTCTCTAATGGTTGCTTCTGCCTTTGATTAGTCTCTTAGGAATATAAAGTCAAATCCTAAGGTGTTAAAAGATCATAAATTAAGAGCTGGAGTCATCTGAAGTCACCAAGTTCCAACTCTTCATTTTATAAACAAAACCCTACAAAAACTAAGGGATGTTTCAAATCACTTGCCCAGGATCCCACAATTAGTAAGCAGTAGAGCCAAGATTGAAATAAATTCCTCTGGATAAAAATCCAGTCTTCTTTCCTACATCATAAAACATTGATACCAGTCAGCCCATATCTATACTTGTTTTATGATGGAAGTGGCTTCACAGATAGATTCAATAAGCTTTCAAGTGGCAAGTGGTCCTCCTTGAGGAGTTTTCCATACCTGAAATTCAGTGAAGGTCATATCATGTTGCCAACTGATATAATTGCCAAATGTAGTCACTGTGGCAAAGTTAGATTTCACCAATGGTAGACCATGATTACTCTTCCATGCCCATCTTCCATTCTTTCCATGTCCATTCAGTCCAAGGTGTATTTTCCCACTACACTGTGGAATCTTCTCATCTCTTTATTCTATGTCTTTCTCCTCTTCTACAATGAATGAGTTGATAACAATGTCTAGGAAAGAAGCACACCAACACAAATCTAACAGATTGAAAATTATCTTCCCTTTGTCCAAAGGCATTATATGGTACTACACAGTACTCTATACTTCGATTGTTATAGTTTTCTAGCTTCTGACAAAGGAGATTTTCAACTTGTTACTTTCTGTTCATGTGATATTAAAGAATGCCATATTGAAAGAACTGACTCCCAAAATGCCATTGTCAGGCAAGGCCATGGCCACAGAAGCCCAATGCTTGGAACCTTTGTCTACCATGGCTTCCCATAAAAGTTAACATTTCTCTGATTTCTAATTTCTAATTCTAGCTATTATCTGAATTAATTGAAATATTCTTGATTGGTAAGAGCATCAAGAGAAAACACATTAGCATTATTCTAATAACGAACTTAGATTGGCAGAGATGTCAAAAAATGGAAATGACAAATGTTGGAGATGTTTCATAAAAATAGACACATTAATGTGCTAATTGTGGAACTGTAAATTGGCCTAACCATTCTGGAAAGCAATTTGTAATTATGCCCCAAACTCAGAACTGGACATAATCTCCTGGAAAAATACACAAATGGTCTTATAGAAATTAGATTTAAGACAACATCTCACATGAAATACTAGTATAATTTCCTAATGAAGATATAACTTTAAAAGGTCACATCATAAACAAATTAGAGGAACCAGGAAGAAATAACCTCATGGATCTATAGATAAGGGAAAGGTTTGTGATCAAATATGGAATAAAAATTATTATAGAAAATAAAATGGACAATTTTTATTACACAAAATTAAAGGAAAATTGCTCAACAAAGCTAATGCAGTTAAACTAGAAGGAAAACAGCTCAGTGGTAGAAAATATCTTTGCAGTAAGTTGATTAAGATCCCAGATATATAATCAACTGATTTACATTTATAAGAATGAGTCATCCCTCAAATGATAAATGGTAAAGTATCCAAATAAGCCATTTTCAAAGGAAAAAGCCCAACCTATTAACAGCCATATGAAAAAAATGTACCAAATTACTCACAAAGAAATGCACATGAAGGCATTCTGAGGTCCCTTCTTACATCCATTAATTTGACAGATGACAAATAAAAAAGTCACAATTGTTAGAGGTACTGAGGAAAAACAGGTAGATTTAAGGCGTAAATTTTTTTGGACCTGGCCAAAGTCAGGATTTATTTTGTTGAATTCTGCATATTTGTTATAAAGTTTTTCTTTTTCTTTTTCCGATTGGAAGGGAGAGAGATACAAGATCTTTTTTTTTTCCAGTTCCAAAGATAGGCCATTTCTTTTTCTCATCCAGTAGAAAGTAAGTTCCTTGAAGGTGGAGCCTTTTGCTTTTGACTTTATGTTACCAGATTCCTGACTGGTAGTAATTACTTAATATACATTTACTAGATTGAATTGGATCCCATTCATTAAAACATCTTTTTAAACATTACAAATCAACTCCCAAAAGTTTATGGCCTCAAAGAATTATATCAATTCCTTCTAGACCTCAGAGGGTCCAGGTAGTAATGCAAATGCAATTAGCAAAAATAAAGATGGATAAATGGGTAAATAGTCAAAAGGTTGAGTTAAAACAGATCAAGGCTAATCTAGTTTTACTGAGCTGGGAGGTGAGAGATAAGTCTATTTTCAGCTCTATCTTTGACTCTCTAAAAAACTCTAAACATATTATTTCTTTTCTTGATGTCTCAGGCTCCTCTCTCTAAAATAAAACCAATCATAGCTCTGCTCAGGAATGTAACAAGGAGCAACCCATAAATAATTATAAAATCCTTTGCAAAAACAAAGTACTCTATAAATAATCATGGAGCTTCCCTTGCTGTGAGCTGGGACAACAGTTCCCTTGGAAGGACAGAGGGCCCTTTGATCTTTAAAGAGATGGACCAGCTGCTGAGAGGAGAAATCTGGTCTAATTCAGGACAGCATTTCAAAATAATGTATAGGACCATTCATTTCAACAGGCATTTAAGTGCCTAGTAGGTACAGTAGGTGGCAGCTAGGTGGTACAGTAGATAGGACACCAGGTCTTGAATCAGGAAGACTTGAGTTCAAATCCAGTCTCAGACACTTATTAACTCTGGATAAGTCACATAACCCTTTTGCCTCAGTTTCCTCATCTGTAAAATAAGCTAGAGAAGAAAATTACAAACTATTGAAATGAAAAACTATTTCTTTGCCAAGAAATCTCCCAAAGAGAATTAAGACACAACTGAAACAACTGAATAGCAAGGTATAGCTTGTGTCCTAAGCAAGGAAATACAAAGACAAAAGAGTCCTTAGTCTCTTCTGTTGGGAGAGGCAGAGGACAGGATGCAACTTATACACAGCTAAGTAAATCCAGAGGTTTTGGTTTTTTTTTTTGTGAGGAACCAGATCTTTGATTTCATTGCATAGAATATCCAATAAGACAATGCTCTTCACCATTTTACTTACCCCATCTGTAAAATAGGGATAGTTAATAGCTCCCACTTCCCAGAGTTTTCATGAGAATAAAGCAAGAAAAATATTTGTAAAGCACTTTATACACATTAAAGTGCTATGTCAATGTTAGCTATTATTATTTTTCCCAGTGCAGAGCAATAGGACTTAAGGTCTTAGAATAGCCTGGGGCAATGAGGTGCATAATTACTTATCCAGGATCACAGTGATTTATGGGTCAGAGGGACAACTTGATCCTAAGTCTTCCTGAATGAGGCTCTCTCTCTAATTCACAATGCCCCTCAATTACGAAATATATACTGTACAAAGTAAGTAGAAATTGATTTCAGTAGCAATAGAGAAAAGTAATACGTTGGGCAGAATCAGAAAAGGTCTTCGTAGAGATGGTAGCATCTGACCTGAACCTTGAATGAAGGTTCAGGGATCCCAACAGGCAGCAATGAGAAAGAAAGGTATTTCAGACATGGCGCACAGCTTGTGCAAACACAGAGTCTAGAGATGGAACATTTTTGGGGGCAATAACAATGAGGTTAGTTTCACTAGAACACAGAGTGTGAAATGTGAAATAAGTTAATGAGTTAAGCCTGCAAACAGATGGTAAAGGGCTTTAAATGTCAAAATTAAAAAATGTGCCTTTTAATCCAAAAAGCAATAGAGAGCCACCAAAGTTTCTTGAGGAGGCAAATGACATAGTAGGACAACAATTTAGGATGATTATTTTGACAGCTATGTGGAAAATGGACAGGAGAGGGGAGATGTTTGTATCATGATGACCAATGGGGAAACTATAATAATAGTTCCTTGTCAAGGTAAATGAGGGGCTGAGTAATGGAGAGAATGGTATGGACTTTAGTTCTCATGGACATGGAGAAAGATTTGGTACCTGTCCATTTCCTCATCTATAAAGTGAAGGAGCTGTATTAGATGGTTATCTGAGGTCACTTCTATCTCTAAATACATGTTACTACAAGTAGATATTATTGTTATTGAAGACAGGTTAACCTGTAATATCTGCTTTTCTAATTCATTAGATAATTATAGATTCTCTGAATTCAATGAGGGGGTGGATACCAAGAGTGCTAGTACCATTCCAGTGCCCAGTTTAAGACTAACTCCCAACTTTCTGCCTTGCTTCAATGTATTCCTTATGTCAAGCACACTCCTAAGGAACCACACTACGTGAACATGGTACCCATCACCTTGATGAGACCTACTGTGATAGAGCAGGAAGTCAAAGTAGATGTTTTTGCCCTTTTGTTCTGGACATTAAAGGAAAGAGAAGGGACTTGACTTAGAGACAAGTAATGGTGTGGAATCCAAACTGTGTCCAAAGCCTCAGGAATGGCATCTCCCCTTCAGAAGCCCAAGGGAGCTATAGCTTGATTGAGACAGAGGTGGTGAAAGGGTTGGGGCAGGGGGCATTGGGTACTGAGTTTAAGCAAGACATGCTTGCTGGGACTCAATGCGAACTTAGTCCTCTAATCCTCCCTCATGTCTCCCCAGCCAGATTGGAGCAGTCCGTGGAAAAAATTCCTGTCTATTTTCAGAAACAGATAAAAGCGTTCAGATTACACAGCACAAATCTCAGTCTGAAAACAGCTGGAAAAAAGCTGCTCCTTGCCACTGTCACTGACCCTGCCCCTCATCTCCCATTCCCCCAAACCCTTCCAAGGAATGAAATTCAAAGCATTGCTCTTCTCTTGCTTCTTCCTCCCTCCCTCATCTACTCTCAGAATGATCCAGTGTGCAAAATATCTGTCCCATGTCATTATTGTCTTTAATTGTTTATCCCACAGGGCATTCAAAATACTGGAGAGGAGATTGTATTTTCCTTAGTTGTCCTATACACATATATTACCCACACATGAATGCATATATAAATTCAGATATACATGTATACATTAAATGAATATCAAAGAAAATCATTGGGAGATAACAGTGCCTTTAGGCCTTTCCTTTGTCTAGGTTTCTTGAAGCAAAACTATATTTCTATATGATCTTCTCAGCCCTAAGGAACAAGGGTAAAAAGAGTTGGACACCCCTTCCAGGTCACATGCCAAAACAATGACCTTATCTGCCCTCAAGTTCCTCTGCTTGTTACAAAAACATGTTGATCAGGCCAGAGTTAGCTCTGGTCAGATGCTGTCTGGTTGTGATCTTCCCGAAATAACAGAGCTTTCAGGAATATTTATGAGTTTGTTGCACTAGAGATTTGTTACAAGGAGGGGGTGGCGGGAGGGGAGATTATCCCAAGACTGTAGTAGATCATTTGTTTGGTTCAGCATCTGCTGCCCGGTTTACTCTTTTTTGCCAAGGATTAATCATGCTATTAAGAAAGAAGACCGTAAATCGACTACAACATGGCAGTATGTCACTAAGCAAAAGTCTACACTCTGATGGAGCAGGTCAGGCTTGGCTATGTTGTGTGCCAATGTTCATGCCTTCTATTAACCTTCCAGGCATTTGGTGTACTGATTCATAACAATGAAAGCGAATCTTGCTTTTGAGAGCCCTTTATGAATTTTTCCCAGCAGTCATCCAAGCAGAGAATCATGACTACCTAAAAAGGGTCAATCCTCTTATTTGCCATCCTGATCCCAAATAGTGGACTAAAATTGCTGAGGAACCAAAGGGAACCAAGTAGATCATGCTCTGGGTTATGGACTAAATCCTGAGAAGAATCATTAACTGTCATGGGGTAAATGGGGCTTTTCCTCTACATCTTAGGGAGAGGAGTTAGTACAGCTTCCCCACCAGGAAAGATGCTATCTTTTTGTAGCAACCATCATCTATAAGGATTAAATTTTAATGGTTTGACTAAAATATATGAAGATTATAAATAATATTGGTGGTTGCTAATTTAAAGTATTATTGCTCAAATATGAAATGAATTTAATAGCTTTTATTTACAAGAGGTGGAAAGACTGAAAGCAGGGAAATACAAAAGGATAGAGAAGACATTAGGCTAACTAAATATTGCTCTGATGCTTGACTCAGCCAGGACTTGTTGATCTTCAGTTAGAATTAAATTCTCTCCAGAAGATAAGAAGGGAAAGGCAGGTATCCACTCACCCAAGTACCCTCCAAGAGGCAGGTTAAGACAATGACTCCAGCTGAAGGTGATTCCTGAGGCCAACTTTCTTCCTTGAACCGACCTTCTTCTTGAAGCTGACTTCTCTCTTGAAGTCCAACTCCTTCTTGAAGCTGACTTCCTTAGCTCCAGAAATTCAGGCCCTTTTATGGTGGCTTCTTGTCTTCCAAATTGTCTAGCACTGCTGAGGGGGCAGTGTTTGTGGGAACCAGTTCTCACCTTCTGGAGGGGTGAATACTCATCAAAAGAATTCACATATTCCTAGCTGATTGAATTTCTGAGGGTATGAATTCTCTAAGTGGTTTAGGAGCTCCTCCACCTAGTTCAAGCTTGTGTTAATTCAATGAAAAGGTGAACAAAGGAGAGTTAATCCAGTCTTCACCATCTAGTGAGGTACTTAAGTTAGGTTAGCTCCAAGTAGGCAAAGAGAATAAAGGATTCCCTTTCACAAGTGTAAACTCAAAGAGAACAAAGAATTCCCTTTTACACAACCCTATATCTTATCTTATGTTATTCCTTCAGCCACCCCTCCAAAATTCCTTCTCCTTAGTATGAGACTGACCCTCTAAGGGATGGGCCATATGGTCAGACTTTTCACTGATCTGCCAGTGTTTCTGTCTCCCTGCCACAGTTGAAAAAACTCCTACTGATCCTTAGTTTCAATTTTACTTTTCTTCCTTAAGATCTGCTGCCCTCTCTGTTAGAGGTAAGACAAGGCTTAAATAATAATAAAGCTTTATTAGATGGGAGACATGTGAGTGGAGAATGATGCTGGGTCATCTCAATTTTAAGAATCCAAACAAAACAGAACAAAAAGTTTCCCTTGACCCTATTATCTCTTCATTCTACTGTCCCATCTTCTTCCTCCTTCATTCTCAGACTCCTAGAAAGAGAAGTTGATTCTCAGTTCCCCCATTTCCCCTGTTCTTGTCATTCCTTGATTCCTCATAATCTGATTTGTTCCCTACCTCTCTTACAGAAACTGATGTGGTAACTGATGATCTTATCACCAGAGCCCCTTTTCTGGACACATCCTATTATTCATTTATCAGCATGCAACACTATGGACCACTCCTCAGTCTTGATGCTTTATCTTTGGGTGGTTTCATGATCTTCCCTTCTTCTTGTTATCCTGCTAAGTTACTGACTAATGGGGCATCTAGGTGGTGCAGAGGATAGAGTACCAGACCTGGACTCAGGGGAGACCTAGGTTCAAATCTGACCTTAGACATGTATTCACTGTTTGACCTTGGACAAGTCACTTAACCTCTGTCTTAGTTTCCTGACCCAGTATGTTCCAAAAATCAGTCTTAAGAAGGAATAAAGTTGGAAGATGGAAGTGATCCTGGAATGGTAGATTGGACTCAGCATATAGAGGGCTTAAATACTTGAGAGGAATATTTATTTAATCCTAGAGGTAATAAAGAACCACTAGAGTTTATTTGGCAGTGGAATGGCATGGTCAAATATATACTTTAGGAATATCATTTTGACAACTGTGTATGGATCTTAGATTAAGAGTCCATTGCAATAATCTGGATGATAAATTTGAAGATCCTATTCTCTTCCCTTTGTTGAAATGGAAGAGCAAGATCTAAGACCTCTGAGTTCTTCTTAGACCTATATTTGCCACAATCTTTCAAATAACAACGATTTTGGTTTAGCAATCGTATCTACCAGTTGTTGTTTGTTGAGTCTTGCTTGACAAATTATTCATGAATCATTGAACTAGGATGAGAAAAATGGTTCTGGGATTACAGGAGAGACCCACAGACACCTCTCAGTGTTCAGTGACAAAGTTTAATGAGTTGGGGTACATACTTTATAAGGACATAGACAAAGGGATTAGGTAAGCCTTTTGCAAGGACAATGGTTAGGAATGATTTACAAGACAGAGACAATGGATTTAGATTACCTAGGTGGCTTTGAACAGTTTTCTATAGGTGGTAATTTAACATGTCAATTTGACATATCAATGTATTTTGTACCTTTGTACAAAATACTGTATATTCCTCTCACAGAACTCCTGCATCCGTAATTTTCTTGGAAGAACATACAATATTTGTTTTTCTCAAGCTACATGTCTGGCAATTCCTAAGCTATGGTTTCCCAGACACTTTGCAAACAGGGGTGCATTGGGCATTCCACAACCTTGCTGGAATGGAAGCCCCTAATCGTATGCTGTTCCCACAGTTGTGATTTTTTTTCAATAACTAAGGTTATGGTTTGTCTAGACCAAGTGCTTTAAACTTTTCAAGATCAGCTTGGTTTTCTTTTACTGCCTCTCTATCTTGAATATCAACTATCTGTGAAGCATTTTTGTTCTGTCCTTTCCAGTCTAAAGATTATTTTCCATGGCTAAGAAAAGAGAAGCAAAATGAAAATCAAATGTCTTTATTATTTATTTTTTATATCATGCCCACTAATTGACTGTCACTAAAAATCTACTTCCTAGAGCTATTTCTCCATTTTCACTCTAAACTAATACCCATCTTAGGGTTGGCTTCCAAATGGGGATCTTCAAATGCCACATGAATTCCATGAGTATATCAATCAATCAGTCAACACTGATTGAATCTTGCTATGTACCTAGCACTAATCAGGGTCCCCTAGGGCAACTAGGTGGCACAGTGGATAGAGTGCTATGCCTGGAGTCAGGAAGACTCATCTTCCTGAGTTCAATTCCAGCCTCAGACACTTATGTGTTGCATGACCCTGGACAAGTCATTTAATGCTGTTTGCTTCAGCTTCAGCTTCTTGTGTAAATAGAACCCCCTTCAGATCTCACTTCAGATATCTGAGTCAGTCTTTGACTTTGCTTTGACTTGCTCCTAGACTTTAAAAATTCTGGGAGAGTGAGGCTGCCATCTTTGTGTAACTCTGCCTCACTTAAATCCAATTCACCAAAAAGTTAAGACATCCAGTAATGTCATTGATCCTCTGAAGGATGAATAATTATAAGCTTAGACAATTGCTTGGCACCCTTAGACCTGTTTGTTTATTTCCCAGCTACAAAAGTAGAATGATAATATCCCTTCCACAAGGTCATTTTGATAGTCAAATATGACAGTCAAAATTCAAAAGCACTATATAAATGCTAGCTATTATTACTAAAAAGAGAAACAGTTTCTGCCCTCAAGGAGCTTACATTCTAGCAGAGGAACACACACAAGTTACAGAGTTCACAGTGTTTTGCCTCCTTTATAAATATTGGCCCAATATAGGCCTTTTCTAGTGATAGTTTTACTGTCTCATCATGAGAGAATACCTACTACTTCTGCTAATGTCACCTTAACATGTGAAAAACATCATATTATATCTTGACTAATTTTTAAGCCCTGTTTGAAAAAAAATCTTATCACTGTTACTTAACTACCTTTATGGTGTTCTCTGGGTTGCATTTTTCTCACTTGTAAAATGAAAGAATTAGATGGCCTCTAAGGTCCTCTCCAACTATAAATTTATGGTCTTGTGGTCCTAAATTCACATGGAGCTTCCTCAACCCCACTCCACTTTCCATCAGTGACTCAGTTTGATTTCAACTCTACATAAGATGCCCCTTTCAAGATGAGCTGATCATTTCAAATGTCTCTGAATCCTATCTCCCCATGATCGCCTAGCCTCCATCCTCCATATTCCACAACTTCCCAACTTCTTCAGTTTACTCTCCCTTCTGACTGGAAGGCTGGAGGATGTAGCCCTAAATTCCACCCAAAGCTTTCCTTTATAGGAGGCAACACCTCAACTTGATAGCTCACTCTAATTTCCATTTCTACTTCTTTTCAGTTCCACAGAACAAGAATCATGCCCTGTCCAGTCCCAATATTTCTCTCTTTTAATTATTTAATTAACCGATATATAGATAGCTTTGTATATATTTGTTTTCATGGTGTCTCCCCATTAGATTGTGAGCTCCTTGAAATCAGGGACTGTCTTTTGGCTCTTTTTTAATCCTCAGGGCTTAGCACAGTGCCAAGCACATAGCGGATGCTTTAACGGAGATTTATTATTTGATCGTTTGGTGTCCCATCCCACTCCATTTTCCAAGTTTAGTTTGTGTGCTGTCTTCTCTCATTATATTAGAGTTTCTTGAGTGCAGAGACCGTTTTTTCTTTTTCTTATTTGTATCCTCAGTGCTTAGCATAGTGCCTGGAACATAGTAGGTGCTTAATAAATATGTATTGAATGGAAATAATCTCAAAGTTAAAGCATTTTGTAGAGGAACAATTTGGGTCTACCCAATAGGACCACAAGTGGATCTTGCCCTGACTGCTAGGTTGTCTGTCTTTGTTCATTTCCATCTGCTTAGACAGACTGGAAATAGCTGGCTGGAAAGAATTATGGCACTGTCTAATGTGATGTAACAAGATGTCATCTTTGTAACTCTAACACATAAAATGGATTTACAGGAAGAATGAAGGGGAAAAAAACTCAAGAGCCCCAGGGAGCACTTGACTCAGATGAAAACCACCAGCTTTTGTTTTTGGAATGTCACAAAACTGAATGTTATTTTACTTAGAAGAACATGGAAACAGTCTTGTGTTTCACAGAAGAGTGAAAGTTCTGGTCTATAGACATCAGAATAAAAATCTGCTAATGGGGTTCTAGGAGCATGAATTTAAGGCTGGGAAAGATCTTAGAAGTCATTTATCCCAATTCCCTCATTTTGCAGTTGAGGAAACAGAAGCTTAGAGAAATGAAATAACTTTCTCTGGGGCACACAAATAGGAAGTGACAGAGGCAGGATTGGCACCCAGGTCCTCTGATTCCAATTCCTCTTTCCATTGTACCACACTGTTTCTTTATACATCATCTAGGTCCACAAAGACATATGTGTACATATATATATAAACACATACATACTAGCTTGTCATTTCTCTTTGCCTCAGTTTTTTCATCTGCAAAATGGGTATCTTTACACTTTTGTGATTCCTAACAGGACTGCTATGAGGAAAATGCTTTGCAAATCTTGAAGTGTTATAGAAATGCAAATTAGTGTGTGTGTGTGTGTACACAAACACATACATACACCTCACATGTGTAGGTATGCACAATATAAATATATAATCCAGATATGAAAAGACACAGACACATACTCATAAGTCCATTGATATACATACTGAGGCAGGCACATACAAACATGACGGTCCATCTTCTACCTCTAGCCTTTGCCCAGGCTGCCACCATCCCTTGAATGCTCTCCCTCCTCACCTCTGCCTCCCTAGCATTTGTCAAAGCTCAGCTCACAGACCTTTTCAATCAAACAATCTAAAAACACTTATTAAGCATCTACAACGTGCCAAGCAATGTGCTAAGGATTTTGCTGATCTTTTCAGTTGCTGATACCCCACTAATTATATTATGGCCCCTCTTGTACATGTGCTTTATTTATTCATATATGTAACATGTTTTTTCATTCAACCGAACAAGGTAAACTCTTTGTGATCAGGATCCGGTACACTTTTGTCTTTGAACCACCAACATCTAGTCCTGTACCCTGCACCTAATAAGCTGGTGGATTCAACAATACACACACATACACACACACAATACCTATGTACACACACACACACACACACACACACACAAAAAAACCATATAGACACGATCCACACAAAGGCTCCCAGATGGGTTTTCAATACATTCACAGCCTAACAGGAACTGAAGGACTCGTGTAAAACTCAGCCAGGTGGGTGAGCGGGGATTTCATGCCATTGCTTTTCTGGTAAACATTTGCAGATTTTTCATGAGCCTTTAGCCAGTGCCTCTTATAACTTGGGAATGTAATGGAAAAGACAAACCAAAAGGGGAGTCAAAAGTTTAAAAAAAAAACCCTACCAATCTTCCCACTTCTTTCCTTTTGACAGGCGCATTCCAATGTGATCCTAATACTATTCCAAGCTGTCCTGTCTGCAGGGGTTTCATCACTCAGCCTGCAGGAATAGTCATTTCCTCTGACCCCAATGACAGATCACTCGGCACATGCTCATTTTTTTCCCCTTTGCACTGGGTCAGAACTGCTTCTTCAGCGATGTGTCATGCTGTATGAGTGGCTCTGTCCTTTTTCAAAAGATCCCTTTGGTTACATGGTCTCTTTGGAACCCTGGTCTTGATGGGCATGGGGTATGGGTAGGTGGGCTAAGAATGGTGAAAGAATTCCCCACCATAAGGACCCTGAATCTTGTCCTGGGTAAACTGAAAGAGAGAAAGTTTTAAGAAAGTTGCACTGGATTCTAGATGGAAAGAAACACAATTTTGAATTGAATTTGATTACTCAAGGGGTGAGTTCAGTAGGTAAACTGGATATGCCCCAGCAAGGGGGGAAAAGTAGGCTAAGTGAGATGAAGGGAACAGAGCTCAAATGATGAAGCTTCATTGGGGTGTCTGTCTCAGGAAGAGTCAAGGGTTCATGCAATCTTTGAGCAGCTAGGGTAGAAGGGATCTTAAATATCATGGGATTATATGGGTCCATGGATTCTGAGCTGAGAGGGACCTCAGCAGCTATCCAGTCTAACCCTTCTATTTTGCAAATGAAGAAACTGTAGCCCAGAGACATGACATAACCTGCTTATGGCCATATGGATAGAAGAACTGGAATGAGCTCCTCTCTTCCAATGCTTCTCTCACTAGGCTAATTCATTTTTGCCTGTGGTTGTTGGGTAATTTCAGTCATACCTGATTCTTCATGATTCCATTTTGGATTTTCTTGGCAGAAACACCAGAGTAGTTTGCCCTTTCCTTCTCCCACTCATTTTACAGATGAAGAGACTGAGGCAGATTTAATTGACTTGCTCAGAGTCACCCAGCAAATAGTGTCTTGAGACCAGAGTTGAACGCTTGTCTCCAGGTCTGGTGCTCTATCCACTACTGCGCCACCTAGCAGCCTGCACCAGAAGTTACATTTGGTTAAAGATAAAGTATTAGATGGTTGTCTTATGCCAGATGGGCATTTTCAATCCAGTGATGTTTTTAATTCTCAAGGCATAAACTATACATAGCTAGTCTGTGCTTAGAGATGGGAGATGAATAGAAGAAAGAGAAGAATGTCCTATGGAAGGACCAGTAAAGAAGACTGAAACCGGATTATGAAGGGCTTTCAACAGCAAACAGAAGTTTCTATTTGATTCTAGAGGCAATAGGGAACCACGGCAGTTAACTGAGAAGAGGAGTGACAGTCTCTGGTTTAGAAATTTCGCCTTGGCAGCTGCGTACAGAATGAAAAATAGAGGAGAGATTTGAAGCAGAGCATGGCTGCTGCAGACAAGGAGATTGGAAAAGTGGCTGAATTAAGGCATGTATCTCTCAGAGATCAATTTTTAAGATAAACTGAATGCAATCAGTTAATATATTTCATACATATGTAGCATCTTTCTTCCTTGGCCCATTCTACTAAACAGTGAACATCATGTATATTTACATGGTGCTTTAGAGGTACAAAGTATTTTCACATACACATCAAATCTGCATCTCAAGCACATACACACACACACACACACACACACACACACGCACAACACTTATGTGCCAGGACGATCAGTAGTATACATTTTACAGATAAGGAAATTTTCTGAATGTGACTTGTCCAAAGTCACACCACTAGTCAAATTATGAAACATATTTGAAACTAATCTTTCTGATTCCAAGTTCAATGCTTTTTTCTGAGTTCAATATTTCCTCTCTTGCCAATACTTCCCATCTTCCTAAAATGAATACGCCCTCCTTAATGTCTCCCTACAAGATATCATATTCATTTTCAGCTCCATTCTCTATATCTTTAAGCATTCTATTTACTCCAGCCTATAATGTCCTCTCCTTACCTCTCCACCTATCCAAATTTTATACATTCTTCAAAGCTCCACTTGTGTCCTACATCTTCCATGATATCTTCTTTCATCCAACACATATTAATCTCTCTTCTCTAAGCTCCTCTGGCATTTATAGTCCAAACCCTTCAATTTAACTATTGAATATCTACTGCCTTTTATTCTTTCATTTTATTGACGTATATCATAGAATAAGATGTTAGAGCTAAAAGAGACTCTTCAGATCATCTAGGCTAACCTCCCTCAGTTTATAGATGAGGAAAATTAAACTTACAAAAGTTAAGTGATTTTGCTCAGGATTACAGAAGTAACTAGCCAAATGATCAGACTTCAAACGGGTTTTTTTTTTTTAATGAAATCTCTGATTATAGATCTAGTTCATTTTTTGCCCCAGAGGTTGTATCACTTCTTTCCAACTAGATAGTAAAACTTCTAGAAGGTAAAGGCTGTCTTATTTTTTATTGTTGTTGTTATTATTATTATTTATTCAGAACTTAACAAACATTCCCCCCAAATAAGCATTTACATATACAAAATAGAATATAAAATAGATTGCATATAAAACTATGAGTTCTATATCATTTACTTTAAGCATATAAATATATATAAAGTATATGACATAAATTAGCATATAACATAATATAGTAATAAGTATATAATAAATTTATATATTATATAATTTTAAATTATGTAATAAATTTAATACTAATTTCAAAGCTGTACTGCTCATCTGTGCTTCTTTCTCAACTTCCTTATATTTTCTTTTGTGCATTAAAAAAAGTTTCAATGGCCCTTTTTCCTTTTCTTCTCATTTTTTGCATTACTGTTGTTGTCCTCTATTTGCCCCCCTCTTAAAAACAAGAATAAAATAAATCTTGGTAAAAAAAAATAAACATAGTCAAGCAAAACAAATGGCCATATCTAAAGATGTACGCCTCTTTCTGTACCTTGAGTAGATTGCCTCTGTGTCAAAAAGCAAGGTAATATGCTTCTTCATAACTTATTGCTTTGATACATAATATATGTACATATATACACACATATATATGTATATATATACATGCTAATTTAGATAGTCATTTTGGTTTTGTATGGTTCATTGTTTTAAATCACAATATTTTTTATAAAAAGTGTTAGATGGTACAGTAGATAGAGCACACCAGGCCAAGAATCAGGAAGATCCAAGTTCAAAACCAGCCTCAAGTACTTACTAGTTGTGTGAGTAGGCAAGTCATTTAACACTGTTCGCCTCAATTTCCTCATTTGTAAAATGAGCTGGAGAAAGAATGGAGAAGGCAACTCCAGTATCTTTGCCAAGAAAACCCCAAATGGGGTCATGAAGAGTTGGATGTGACTGAAAAACAACTTGAAAAAAGGCGAATGTCTAAAATGAATTATTCTTAGTCTTCATTAACAAATCAGTATTCCTCACAAAGGTCCATGAATTTTGCAATTCATTTCTTAATCAAATCTTAATCAAATCATTTATATAGACAGAGTCCTGGGCAAAAATTTTGGCTTAGGGCACCACACACTCTCAAGGTGACTCTGTTCCACAACAAACTTAAATACTGTCTCCATGGCTCCTAACTCTTTTTTAAGTTTCCAAAGACAAGATCCATTTTACCCCAAGACCAGTGGCAATCATCCATTACCCTTTACCATATAATTATAAGCAATCTGCCTGGTACCTTGAAATGACCTTGCAGGACCCTCATCAATAGCTCCACTCTGGTTGTTCTCACCGAAGTAAGAGGTGAGGAAATTTGAATTTTCCATTGAAGAAGCTCTTCAATGGAGCATCTCAATCACTTGTCACCACAGTAATGGTAGCTTCTATTTACATACTGAATTAAGGTTTGCAAAATCTCATCTCACTGGATCCTCAAAACAAACCAGGAAGTCAGGGGCTTTAATTACATACCTACAGGCATTGAAGGTAAGAAAACAGGTTTAGAGAAATTTGCCCAAAGGCATGCAGCTAGTATTTGAGATAGGATTTGACTATCCTTCAAATACCCTGAGCACTCAGCTCCTTAACCTACTCACTTTCTGTGACCCAGTACTCCACCCGCCTCAATCACACATGAAGATGGTTTTAGCCTTGATTTTGCTCTTACCCACAAATGTACTATCTCCATGCTCAAGAATTCCAAAATTCTCTTATCCAACAACAATCTATTTGCTTTTCACTTTAACTTCTACCCTTCCCTTACAAACCGTAGTCTTCCATCCACACCATGACATCTAATTTCTCAGTCTTTCAATTCTCTCCCAGATTATCTCATCACTTATTTTCAATCTCTCCTTGTCAATTGAGTCATTCCCTATTGCCTACAAACATGCCCTTATCTCCATCATTCTCAAAAAAACATTCAGTAAGTTCTCCCATCACTGCTATTATCCAATATCTCTTCTGCTCTTTATGGCTAAACTCCTTGAAAAAAAGATCTATAATATGTGCCTCCATTTTCTCTCCTCTCACTTTATTCTTTACCCTTTACAGCCCTGCTTCTGACCCCACCATTCCATTGAAACGACTCTCCAAAATTACCAATGATCTCTTATTTGCCAAATTCCCTCTTTCTCACCCATTGAGAGTGCAAGCAATATGATAACAATTTTCTATCTGAAGTCACGCAAAACATACCACATTAGCCATGTTGCAAAGAAAACACACACAAGAAAAAGAATAAAAATAAAGTTTTTAAAAAGCAGACTTAAATCTGCCCTCAAAATTCATTAGTTCTCTCTTTGGAGAGAGATAGTTTTTTTTTTTTCATTATGAGTTCTTTGGAATAGATATGGATCATGGACTTGATCAGAATGGCTAAGTCATTCACCTCTACAATATTGCTGTTACTGTGAGCAATATTTGACTAGTTCTGCTTATTTCACTTTGCAACAGTTCCAATAAATCTTCTTAGGTTTTTATGAAACCATTTTGCTCTTTGTCTCTGGCGTTTATTAGATTATGCAAGTCAAAGTGTCTCTGAACCTCAGATTTCAAATTTTCTGCTTACAAACATTATTATCCTCCAAGCAACAGAGCCAAATACTGGGTACTCTAAAAGTATTTGTTGAATTGAATGAAAACCTGCACCATATCTCCCTAAATTTGAAAATCACAATACAACTCTGCTCATAGCTAGCAGTCAATAAATATTTATTGACTAGTCTGTGTCAGGTACTGTGCCAAGAGCTGGGGATACAAATAAGAAAAAGAATGACACTCCTTGCCCTCAAGAAAATAATGATCTAATTGGGAAAGCTACAAAGAAGAAGCAGCTGAAAAGCAGGTGGGGGATGGAGGAAAGATAACCAGATTTCACATGAGAATTGAAGACAGGCTGGAAAGCAGGTGTGGGAAGGTAGTTAGCAAAATGGATAGAGAGCTGGGGTGAGAGTCAGGAAGACCTAAGTTCAAATTTGACCTCTTAGTTATGTAACCCTGGGCAAGTTACTTAAGCACTGTGCCACCTCAATTGGGCAACTCAATCACTATCTTGATTCCTCAAAAATAGCTAATTTGGTTTTGGAAACACACTTTTTCATTCTATGTTGCATCAGGGTAGGAGGAAGACACTAGAAGTAGTGGATATAATTTATATTATGTTTTAAGTATTTTATATTACATTAAACATTCACACATACACAATGACTCCTGTTGCATCGGTGCTACAGAGTTCAGTTTGTCCCACACAGAGACAAAGCAAACAGATGGTTTAGCTCCAAATCAGATCTTCTACCACCAGCTACACTTAAAAAATCTTCAATACATCTTCTTGCCACATAATCTAGGATAACTGACAGGCTTAATTGAGGTACATTCAGACATTCCTATGTATCATAGTAATAAGGGAGCATCTTCTTAGTTGTGTAAATCATTCATAATTACAATTTTTTATTCTGAAGATTTCATTTTTATACTAATAATTTTTTATGCCTATGATAAGAAAGGGTCTTCCAAGTAGAGAATGACCCTAATGCGCAGAGAACTGTTCAGGTGTCCCCTTTCCTAGGTCTAAGGGCAGTGCTATAGGGAATTTTAGAAGAGATTGGGGGTTCAGGGGAGAGGCAATAAAGTACCTTGACCTCCATATGTCACAATCAGGAGGGTATTATGATATTAAAACATGTCAAGTTCATAGTTCATGTTGACATTGAACCCTCTCTTGCGTAGTTTATCTATACCAATACAAGAAGTGTGGCATCCTTAATTTCTCCCTCATTGTGATGGGCAGGAATTCCTTTTGGCTTACCAGTAAGAATCCATTGATTCTTAAGGCTCTGAGAAATCTGACAATGAGAATGCTGTGATACCTGGATGCAGGACCAAAATGGTGGGGGATTGGCAAATTGGAATAAACATGGTACTCAAAGGTAGAGGCCAATGGCTCAGAGGGCTGAGGTTAAGGTAGTACTGTACATTTCAGGATTGGCCGAGTCTAGCATGTACCCTTTCCAGAGAAGTCTAGAGTGTAGAGATTTGGAGGAATAAGGGATTATGTTAAGAAGACTAGACTCCAGGAGAGTTAGTAACAGCATAAATAACCATTGTCCTCAAGTGGACTGGAGGTTTTTATTTTATTTTATTTTATTTTTTAAACCCTTACCTTCTTGGCTCCAAGGCAGAATTTCCAAATATTTCAAAGCCAATTTTTTGCACTTTGAATTTAGAGGCCCCAACAGGGCTGAAACTGAAGAGGTTCAAGGCTCAAAATGGTTTTCATCTAACAGGCATCTAGGTTATATATATAATATAATATGTTATAGATGTCTGTTAG
>NC_058131.1:227494374-227532576 GCF_016433145.1 Gracilinanus agilis | reverse complement strand
ATATAACCTAGATGCCTGTTAGATATATATAATATAGATATATAGATATAGATATAGATATAATGGCTACAGTGCTGAAACTGTAGTAGGGAAATCTTGTTCAAATCTAGCCTCAGACACTTATTAGCTGTGAGACCCTGAGTGCCTCACTTTATCTCTGTTTCAGATTCCTCATGGTAAAATGGGAATATAATAGCAACTCTCTCCCAGAATCCTTTTTGAAAAGCATTTAGCACAGTGCCTGGCACATGGTAGGTGCTTCATAAACACTTATTCCCTTCTCAAGTCTTCAAGAACAGATCAAGGTAGAACAGAGTTCCTCTTATATGTTACCTCTGCATCCCAGGAGGTTGGAATTTCCCAAAATTGATGGCAAGACCCTTAGGTGGTGTCAATGAACATTTCAGAAAAAGGACAAGGAACAAAGTTCACTTCAGATTTTCCCTTAATCTCGTGTGTGTGTGTGTGTGTGTGTGTGTGTGTGTGTGTGTGTCCTGTATTCCTTTGGTAGTTTGATCAAGGCTATCAACCCCTTCTCAGAATAATGTGTTTAAGTCTATAAAATAGAATACTTAGATTTATAAAGGAAAGAAATAATACAGAAATACAGCTATCAAAGTATTTTTTAAAGCATCAGTTTAAGTCTCCAGATAAAAAAAACAACACCCTGATCTTGAGCATTCTTATTCCTCTCATACAGCATAAGGTTTTGTAGCTGATGCTCACTCTATCCTATGCTTCCCTTTACCTTAAATCCCTTCGTGCAACCTGAATGCAGCCAGGTGGTTCAGTGGACAGAGTTCATTCACCTTGGAGTCAGAAGTCCTGAGTTTGAATCCTGCTTTAGATACTAACTAGTTGTGTGCCCCTGGGTAAGTTACTTAACTTTTATCAGCCTCCATTTCATCATCAATAAAAATGGGAACAAGAATAGCACTTATCTAACAGGGTTGTTAAGGATGGATTGAGATAACTTATATAGACACTTTGCAAAATTTAAATTGCTATCTAAATGCTAGCTATTCTCATTATTCAGCATATACCCACACAAACACATATATTATTCTTCCTCCCAGGAACTGGGACAAGTAATATTTATTTACAATCTGCTGCTGCTTCTCCTTTATGCAATGTAAAATCCACACACACATAAATACATACATACCCACATGAATACAAACACACACTCCATTTGTTCTTATAACTCGTTATTCAGAATTTGTTTTCTATGGTACCACAGCTGTCCTTTGCCAGTTTAAATAAATCTTTAAAAAAACATTATCAATAGTTTTGTCTTTTATGATTTCCCTGCCTTTCATATTAACTATAATCTCTGGAAACTTGGATTCAAGGGTATAGCTCATCACATCCAAAATCCATAAAATGTTATAGTCCCAAACATTTTTCCTACAGTTCGTTCACCACCAACAATCTCATTCTACCCTATAATGTTCAGCTAGCTTTCTTGCTTCTTTTTTGTTTCCTGTCTTTTTGTCCAATTTATTTTTCCATGTGCCAATTTCCCCCCATTCCATAGGCTCAGGGTTGGAGACTTTTAATTTCTAGTAGAGAACTTAGAATATTTGTTTATATGGCAGGTACCATATCGCCATTTTCCTGAACTCTTATTTTACTGACATACTCAAAAGTCCCAGTTTCCTCTGTAATTTCCCTGTGTACCCACCAATGCTTATCTATATTATAAAACTTGTCTGATATCTCTCCCATGCTCTCTCTCTCCAGGCTTCTCTGCCTTATGAAGAGAACTCATTCATGCATGGTATCTGCATCTTTCATCTCTGCCTCTTCATCATTTGTGGAATAACTCGTATTTGTATTTGGTATCCTGTCTTATTTTTGGATTTTCCTGGCTACAATTTGGGGGAGGCGGGGCATGCAGAATGAACTAATGTATCCAGAAACAGCTGATCTGTTATTCATTTAGAAACACAGACATCTAGAAATTCTACAGCTTGTTTATTACCCACCTCCAGTTTCAATTTCAGAAGTGATGCATTTATACTTGACAACTATCAACATTTCTAACATTTCGAGGCTATGTTTCTTATTCCTTTTTCTCTAAATATACCTCCAAAGTCTCAGGAGTAAAATACTCAGGCATTTGATAAACATTTATTAACTATCTGCCATGAGTCAAGCACTTTGTAAAAAGCTGGTAATACAAATATGGAAAATGAATGACATTTTCTGCACTCAGGGACCTTACAATCTATTGGGAAAGACAAAGCACAAAAGGCAACTGAAAAGTGGAGGGAAGGGGCTACAAGGAGGAAGGGTACCCAGCTTTCAGGCATGAGGGAAAAATTCAGAGTGGATCCTGGTAGCAAATGAGGAGACTCAGAGACTCCATCTATATATACATAGGGTGACTGTAATAAAATAAAATTTGGTCAATTTTTCCTGTCTGCCTGGGGCTATTTCAAACACAAATTAGAACTCTCTGCTTCCTTTCATTTAACAAATGCTCATTATTCATTTCCCACATATGACTTGAATAGAATCATGGAATTTACAGTTGGAAGGTTATTGTACAGATTATCTAGCTGAACCCAATTCCCTCATTTCAGGGGACAGGAACATGAACTACATAACCTTGTCACAACGTCAAGATAATTTTGCATGGTCTTGGTTCTGGCTGCCAAAGGCTTGAAAGACATTGGGGCGAGTTTATTTATTCTCTGCTAACTATAGAAGAGCAACATGAGTGGTTAAAAATAGGTCCTTAAAGCCACTTTGATGATGCTTTTGTTTGCCTACCAGCCACAATTTGGGATGGGGACACTTAACTAATAAAAGGACTAGAAATGCATTGCTCAGCTCCAGATGTTTTGGGAAAGACTTTTTATTTATTTATTTATTTTTGGGAAGAAGAGGTCCTAACAGCAGATTAGAACTCTAACAAATGGCAGCAGCAGTTTGGTTGCAAAACAGCAAATAACTGCGTAGCTTTAAAAGCAAAAGAATAGTCCCAGAAGCAGTCTGAGGCCACCATGAAACATTGCCAGTTGATGGAGCTATGAGAGATTGGATCCTGTGGAAATCTAATCTCTAATGAAGGGATTAGGTTTTTCATTCTCACATTCATTGTTTAATACCCCAGTGTCTCACTGATGGTATTAATTATAGTTAGAGTTATAGCCTACAAGGCTATGCATTCCTCAAAGGAGGGGAAGCAACAAAACTATTCAATATACAATATGAATCGGATATGGGACTGGTAATTTATTCCTAATCCTCCCCAAAAGGAATGCTAGACATAAAAGAATCACAGCCATGATTAGCAGAATATTTGGAACAGGATTCAGTAATTTACAATTACGGTCAAAATTGATTGAGAGGTGAATATTTAAATCATCAAAACACAAAACCATGTTGCAATTCTCCTAATCTGATGGTTTACATTTCATTTCTGCTAGGCACTGTCCAGTCAAATACCAAGCTTGGGCCAATCTTCCAGCAGTCATCTTCTTTGATAGAGAAGCTTCCCTTGTTGTTACCCTACTCCTACCACTGCCTCAACCACCACATAACTGCAATTAATGATTTTGGTGAGTTCTTTCATTGTTATAGTAGCAGGAGATTGAGCCCTGGATGTGTCAATAGAGGACCTTTACTATTTAGTGACTTTAGACAAGCCATTTAACAATCATGATTAACAATTAAAGACCTCTAAAGCTTAGAAACTCATGTAAATTTACTCAAAGTAAATACAAAATAAGGTTGGGTTCAATTGCAGGTTCACACTTCTCTAGACAGGACTTGGCTCATGGATTCTGGAGGTTGAGTGGAGGAGAAGAAGTAATCTTCCTTTTTCCCATTAGGTTCTCCAGGTAGCGTGGAGAAAAAGTCTCATCAAGCTTCTTAGCCATTAAGGAAGAAAATGGTAAATGGGTAATTCATCTCTTTTGAATATCCACTAAATTCTGGTTCAGTAGATAATTAGAGAATTCTTTGTTAGCTTGAAGGGTGAATGGCAAGAAGCTATGTATGCAGGACATCTACTATATATAAATAATGAAACCAAACTCCACAGAATGAAATGACTTGTTTAAAGACATGGGATTAGTAAATAACAAAGAAGGTATTTAAAATCAGGAGCATTGGGCCTAATTTGAAAGAGTTCATAGACTGTCTCAAATACTTATTAGCTCTGTGGCCCTGGGCAAATCACTGAATCTATTTGCTTCAGTTTCTTCAACTGCAAAATAGGGATAATGATAATATCCATCTCCCAAGGTTGCTGTGAGCATCAAAAAAGGTAATATTTTTAAAGCTTAGTAGGCACTTAATAAATTCTCACTTCCTCCTTTCCTATCTAATCCAGGATACTTTCCATTATTCCAGATAGTAAATTTCGTTAATCTATTATATAGATTCTTATATATAAGTTAATCATTAATCTATTATATAGATTCTTATATATAAGTTAATCGTTAATCTATTATATAGGTTATTATATAATAGATTATATTATATAGATTCTCTTTCTGAATGTGTGTTTCAAGCAAGCTTTGGGTCCTGCTTCTTGGAATCATAATACCTACCATAGAGGTGTTGTGAAAAACATGCTTTGTCAGCATTGAAATTCTTTTTATGTGCCAGTTGTTGTGTTGGGCTATAATGTACTTAAATATTTGAATCTGCCCTGCTTTGCTACATACATAAGGAAAAGTGCTAGCATCAGCTTTCGGGCATTTTTTTTTTAAATCAAGGTCTCAGTTATTCTAGCCTTGTATAGCAAAATTAAAAGAGAGGGAATGGGGAGTAGGAAAGCAATTCTGGAATTAAGATGAAGCCAGGCAATGATTTCCGGTCTTATGAGACTTTCAAAATGACATTGGTGAGCTTAAATGTTCTCTCTAGGTAATGTTGTGCTGGATCAGCTCTACCTGACTGGAGAACAGAAAGTTAAAATTTTCACTGTGAACATTTAAGCCTCAGAAATCAGCAACTGCTACAAATCAGAACTTGTTGATTGTCTAGATTTAAGAAAGTGATGAAGGAAATGTTAATAATGCAGATGAAACTTAAAGGTTTTCCTCACCCTGAAGATCTAGTTGTTAAACATGCATCAACATACTCCTCCTATATTTTAATAGCATTTTAGTAACAGGAGAATAGATATTGTGTCTATTCCTGCTTTCCCCCAGCACTATTAGCACAGAGCAGTAGATTGAACACTGGATATATTTAAATAGAGGACCTCAGAAGGAAGAAAAAAACACATTTTCCCTCTACTTTTTAAATGCTTGTGTGACATTAGACAATTCAATTAACAATCCTAAACCTCATGAGGTTTCCTCAGTTGTAAAACCAAGGGCTGGATTAAGTGGTCTTTGATTTCTCTTCCTCCAACCCTAACTTGATCCCCTGTGCAACAATAGTTACCTCAACAATAGCCTCTTTTAGACCTCAGATATAAGTTTTTACGGGCAATGCGTTATAGCTTACTTATAACCAGACGGTGTAGTAAATAGACTGGACCTGGAATCAGAAAGACTTAAGTTCACTTTTGGTCCTCACTAAACAACTGTGTAACTTACTAGCTGTATAAATAACTTACTGTCTGCCTCATTTTCCCCAACTATAAAATGGAGATAATAGAACCCCCCTTTCAGGGTTGTTGTGAGAATTAAACGAGATTAAATAAAACTATTTGTAAAAATTTTTCACTTGCTTATTCTGTCTATGCTCTCTCTTTCTCCATATATATATATATATATATATATACACACACACACATATGTATACACCCAAATACATATACATATTTGTATATATACACATATCCCTCAATAGAATGTAAGGTCCTAGGGATTGTTTCATTCTTTGTTGTGAGAGTCAATGAAACTATAATTGTAAAGTTTTAGCGCAGTACCTGGTACATAAGAGGTGTTTAATAAATGCTTCTTCCTTTCTTCTCTTTGTGTTTGTTTTCCCAGTATCTAATAGTGCCTGGCACATGGCAGATGCTTAATAAATGCATGTTCTTTTCCCTTCCCCAATACTTGCCTTACATGTTTCCATTGTTCTTTGAGTCTCATGTAATTTTGTGTTTCCTAAGATCATAATTTTTCATTATTTAACACCACAAGGCAGTGATTCCCAAAGTGAGGGCTATCGCCCCCTGGTGGGTGCTGCAGCCATCCAGGGCGCGGTGATGGCCACAGGTGCATTTATCTTTCCTATTAATTGCTATTAAAATTTTTTAAAATTTAATTTCCAGGGGGCTAAGTAATATTTTTTCTGGAAAGGGGGCGGTAGACCAAAAAAGTTTGGGAACCACTGCTATAAGGCATCATCAAGCAAATTTTTCTTTTTAAAAGAAGGACTTTTTCATTGGCAGACTATTTGGAGTCATTGAAAATGGCAGTTTTCTGAACCGAAATGCAGTTCAGTCTTTCCAATCCACTATACGTATTGGTGAGCTGATGTCCTAGTCACAAAGAAAGCCAACAAGCTCACCAATGAAAAAGTCCTTCTTTTAAAAAGAAAAAAATAGGATAGGAGCAAGTATGTTGAGAAGAATCTTTATGGAGAAAAGAGGGTAAAGAATGACACAGGAAGGGTGATACAGTGTGAAGGAATCACCACCATCTGCCCTGAGGGAGAGAGCACCCACAAAGACTAATCTCCTGTGAGGTACTTGGTCTTGAGTGCTAAAATAAGAGTGCAAACATAGTTGGCTTTTAAAACACAAAACATAAATCAAACACAAACTCGTCTGGGACAACACAGTCCCAAAGTTCCACATCAGACAATAGTATTAACCAACCAATCAATGCATATTTATTAAGCATTTACTATATGCCAACTACTATTAGATACTGGGAAAACAGCACAAAGAGGAGAAAGAAACAGACATTTATTAAGCACCTCTTATGTACCAGGCACTGTGCTAAATAAACACTTTACAATTATAGTTTCATTGACTCTCACAACAAAGTATAAAACAATCCCTAGGACCTTACATTCTATTAAGGGATATATGTGTATTTGGGTTTTTTGTGTCTATATATGGAAGTGTGCATTTAGATATTAATGTGTATACATATATATGTATATAAAGAGAGAAAACATAGGTAGAATATATATAAATATACAGAATGAATACAAAATAAATACAAATTAGCTATTGAAAGTTAGGAAGGAAATAACAGCAGTCGTAGCAATTGAGAAAGACTTCTTGTATAAGGTGGTTTATGTTTGAAGAAAACAATCAAATAATCAATAAATATTTATTAAGCACCTGCTATGTATCCAGGCATGGTGCTAGACTCTAGATAAGTAAGAAATTCTCTAAGATGAAGGTAAGGAGCAGCAACCTTCCTAAGAGAGGGCTCAGGCAATACACAGGCACAGAAATGATAGTTTTATTTGAGGGGAACATAGATAGCAAAATCAGTCAACAAACATTTATTAAGCACCTACTGTGTGCTAGGCATTGAACTAAGCCCCGGGGTTATAAAAAAGAGGCAAAAGACAGTCCCTGCCTTCAAAAAGCTTACAATATAATCCATTTTTACTGGAAATTAAAACTTGGGAAAGGGAGTAAGTTTTATCATAAAGCTAGAAAGATAGGCTGGAGCCAGATTGTAAAAGGTTCTAAAAGCCAGATGGAAGAGTGTATATTTTATCTTTGAAGCAATAGGAAGAGCCATTTTGGTTTATTGAGTAGGGGAAATGGTCAGTTATGTGCTTAAGAAAAAAATCACTTGGATGGATTGGAGAGGGAAAAACTCAAGGCAGAAGACCAATTAGGATGCCATTGCAATCATCTAGGCCAGAAGTGATTAGGATCTGAACCAAGATGGTAATTATGTGAATATAGAGCAGAGGTTGAATGTGAGAGAAGTTGTAGAGATAGAAATAACAAGATATGGCAACTCTTTAGATAAGTAACATGAGGAAGAATGAGGTGTATAAGTAGTACAATCAATCCTCAACTTTCATGGGGATAACACTTCTAAAAAACTGCATGAAAGTAAAAAAATGGGCAAATATTGACATAATGAACCTATGGAAAACAAGTAGTTGGTTTCCTGCCACCATCAAAAACTGTAATCTTTGGCTAGAGATTGCTGAAAATACACTTTTCTGCATACAATTCTTTATAACAAAACAATAATTCTGATAATAGGTACTTTCCTTATAACCATGAAATAGATCATAAAATGCAAGAGAGAGAAGAAGCAACGCTAGACTGAATGAAGGTGGTGATATCAGAAGAAGCATGAGGTAAAAAAAGGAAAGAAGGAACCTGCTGTCTTTATTCTCCCTTTTGGCTTCATAGTTGAACTATTCCCTGATGAAAAGCACATGCTGCTAAGTGAGTGTCTAGCCCAGGGGTCAGCAACGTATGGCTCTCGAGCCATATCTGGCTCTTTTGAGGGCCAGATATGGCTCTTTCTGCAGGAGCCATAAAGTCAATTTTTTTTCAGGCACTGTTACAGGAGCGCACTGTGAGCACTGTAGAGCTCCCACGAAATTACATTTTTAAAAATGTGGCGTTTATGGCTCTCACAGCCAAAAAGGTTGCCGACCCCTGGACTAGCACCATCAGTATAGGGAGGGTGTATCTCACCTCTCCTTTTTTTTTCTCTTCTGAAGTGTATATGGTTACCAGTGAGAAAGTGAAAATGTTATTGCTGTTGTGGTTGGGAAGTTAGGTGGCACATTGGATAGAGCCCTTGTCCTCGAGTCAGCAAGACTCATGATCTTGATTTCTAATCTGGCCTCAGACACTTACTAGCTCTGTGACCCTGGACAAGTCACTTAACTGTTTGCTTCTGTTCGTTGTTGCTCTTCAGTTTCAGTCATGTCTGACTCTTTGTGACCCTGTTTGTGACCCTGCTAGGGGTTTTCTTAGCAAAGGTACTGGAGTAGTTTGCTATTTTTCTCCAACTCATTTTGCAGATGAGGCAACTGAGGCAAACAGGGTTAAATGACTTTCTCTGGAATACCTAACTAGTAAATGTCTGAGATCAGATTTATACTCAAGAAGATGAGTCTTCCTTACTCCAGATCTACTAATCTATCCACTGTGCCACCTAGCTGTCCTACGGGAAGATGGGGTTATCCAAATAAAGAGCTTCCTGGGACATGGTGAAGAAATCAGTCAAGACATTTCCAACATACTGCAACTAGGTAATGCAAGTGTGGCCAGTCCCCAGAAGGAAGTACAAAAATGGGGATTTATGAGCAATAATACTAGAAAAACTTAGCTCATCAGGTCCCTGAGGAGAATAGTTCTTAGCTACCTTGTGCAGACCCAGGGTGTCAATGAGAACGGATGTTGGAGAAGTGGCACCGGAGTTTGGAGAGAATATTACAAATGAAATTGAATTTAATTTCCAGCTGGCCTCTATTGACTACTTCAGTGTCATTATTCTGTTTCCTAGGTTCTACCACTAGAAGTGATCTCCTTTTATTCCTTTTCATAAAGCTTTTGCCTGCTACCATAATCTCTATCAATCAGACTTTTTAAGAATTCATACATTCTTTTCTTCTTTACTATTGACTTAGGCCATGAAAATGGAAATTTCTAATGTCATAGGAACTGTACTAGTGTTAAGGGAATGGCAGTTCAGTAAATAGTGTTTTCCATCAAAGCCTTCCATCAAAATACTATTAAAAATTCCATTTTAAATAAAGCACATAGTTTGTTGTCATTGTTGTTGTCTTTGACAATTTGTTACTCATCTCTGAACATGCCTCTCTGGACAAAGCACCCACCACCACCTCCCAAATAGTCATGGCAGTCCTCTTCACTACTATTTGTTCTAAATTGTTCTGTTCTCTTGCTGTCTGGAGACAAATGAATCATTAGCTACTGGTGATGGACTGCATTTGGCCTTGAGTGGAAGTATATAATGGTACAAGACAAAACTCCATCCTCCAGCTGCCTTTCCTGCCCAGTAAATCCAGTCCTTTCTGCCCTCTGGCTCATTGTCTAAGTACCTGTGTTCTGAATGTTCAGCCAACATTTCTGCCTGCTCTAGTCTTCCCTATGCTTTAATATTCAGCTCAAATGCCACCACTGCTATGAAGTCTTCTCTGAGCCTTCCAGGCTTCCTCCTCTTCATTCAAATCAGTTCAACGAACATTTATGATTTACCTACTGTGTGTCAGGCATTGCGCTGAGTATTGGAAACGCAACTACTAAAATGAGACTGTGTCAAGTCTCAGGAAGCTTGTATTCTAATGGAGAATTACATCATGTGCACAGATCAGTAATTACTGCATACAGTAAAGATAAAAATATAGTAAGTGGGGAGGAGGCATAGGGACTACCAACTAGGAGAAATTGGGAAAAGACCTCTCATAATAGTGGCACTTTAGCTGAGCCTTAAAGGGATCAAAGAGGTCTAAGAGGTAAAGAAGAGGGAGAGTATTAGCATTGTTTTTATGCCTTCTTTTTGTGCTCATAATATTTATTTTATATCATAGTTATATGTGTATCATTTTGTTAGTGTAGAATACTAGTTAGAGTACTTGATTTTTGGAGTTTGGAAGACTTGGGTCCAAATACTACCTCTGAAATTTAGTAGGGTGTGACCACAGACAAGTCATTAACATCTTAAGAGTCTCAGTTTTCTCACTTATAAAATGTGTGTAATAATATTGATATTAACTAATTCATAGATCTGTTTTGGATATCAAATTAGATAATGTATAAAATCACAATATAATTTTGTTCTCTGTCTCTCTGTCTCTCTCTGTCTCTGTCTCTGTCTGTCTGTCTGTCTCTCTCTCTGTCTTTCATTATCCCCCACCTCTACCTGTAATTTTTTCAGAATAGGGAACTCCTATTATAGAAATTCACTCCACTGATACAGATTGGTGACTCATCTCTAACTCAAACACTTAGAGAATTGTTGAAACACTTAGAAGTTAGGTTACTTGTCTAAGATCACAAACCTAATATGTGGCAGGACTTGAAACTAAGAATTTCCAATTCTAAAGTCCAACCCGTATCCCTACATCATGCTGATTCTTTGGTTGTTGCTATTGTCACTATTACTATTGCTGTTGGTTTTTTAATTCCTATCTCCCTCCAGAGCCTATTATCCCTAAGTGTTTTAGAGGAGGCAAATACTCATACCTAATAAATGTCTTGTTATATAGGCTCTGAGGATCCTTTTCCCAACTTCAACTCTCACAGATGAATCTTGGGTCCCCAGAGCTTAGCTCTCCTTCAGGGTTCTAGGGATACTTCCCAATGAGTCATGTCATTAGCTTAGTGAGCTTCCTCTCTCAAGAATATCTAACCCAATAAGCATTTATTAATCACCTACTATGTGCCAGGAACTATGCGAAGTGTTGGAATATCATTTAAGAAACAATTTTGTCAGCCTTAAGTATTTTTTAGAAAAGGATATTAATAAGGTAGTAAATGTAAAAGAATTACTACAAATATCCTGACCCTTCCCCGCCCCCCCTCCCCAAGACTGTGATGTGCTCTTGCAAGTATGTATAGAATCCAGAAGAGAGTGAACTCAGTCTTAGGGGGGGGACATGTAGCAAAGAAGTAATTCATAGCCCTTGGTTGCTGAAACTCCTCTAATCCCATTCATGAGGGCCTCAACATCCCATTGATGAAGGTCTCAAGAAGGTTCCCTTAGCTGTGGTGTAATTCCTTGCTGTAATCTTTGTAGATACATGAGTTCAGTCTGGCCTTGAATCTCTATGCAAGCATTGCTATTAGCTGATCTAAGAATACTATTATGGGGCAGGACGGAGGTCTGGCATTGTCTAGTACTCTGAAGCTCATAGGGTCTTCCTCTGGTCAGTGCGACTGATGAGAAGGAGACCTGACCAAGCCCCAAGCTGAGGCCTCTCCTCTCCCCTACTCAAGGGTTTCTTTCTCAGAAGTACGCTAAAAAGCCAGATTTGCTACAATTTCTAAAATAAATCCCTTTAAAACTCGCTTGCTAATTTATATAAGACCCCTTACTCGGGGCCAAGTTTCTCTTCCCTATCTGACCACGATTCTTGTGTAAAGTAATTCCAGTGGTAGGCTTTTTAGCATTTAACCTAAGGTCTACAAGTAATTGATTTGAGACATGGATCTTAGCTTTTTTGTGCTAGGGCATTTTTGACTCTACCTTTCGACATGTTTGCTGAGTTCGTAAGTGAATATAATAATCAAGATGGCCCATTAAAGGGCAGCAAGATTATGTAAACTGTGCTTTTCTTCACAAAACAGAGGTTGCTACAGTGAGACTCTACCTACCCTCTATTTGATACTTCAGTCACCTTGATGTACTCAGCTGCCTTAGTAATTACCCATTCTCTTTGGATTGGGGTCTTCAGTTTGGGGTTATGTGGAGGAATAAGGGGGCTAGAAAAAGCTAAGTGACTTTAGCAGTCTGTATGACAAACAAAAAAAAGACGTTAGTCTCATTCTTATCATCAGCCATAGGCATATACTTCATAATCCTTGTCGTACAAAGATGCTATTTTACAAATGAAGCTGGGATCACAAGTGAATGTTCTTGCTTAGCAGACACAAAGACTCCCGAGCACCTCAGCTGGCTTGAGGAGGAATCTTTATAGAAAATAAGTGAAAACCCCCAGTAAGTTGCATGATCCTGAGGACTGGGAAATGCTTACAATTCATTCATTCATTCATCCATCCATCCATTCATTCATTCATTCATTCATTCAGCCTTATGGCATTATGGAATGGTTTGTAAACTTGTTTTGCTACCAGCCCAGTTTCTTTGCCTTGAGGAATCATGAGATACCAAATGTTTAAATTGGCAGCACCATAAGAGACTTGGGAGATTTATCTATGTTTATTTTTCCTTCAATAAAAGCAGCAGTTTTTGTTGAGTACTTTGCAAGCTGGAGGTCTCACATGTTTTAAGGTTAGTGAGTACATTTAATAGGGGGGAGAGAACACTTTGAGCTAAGTGAATCATGGAAGGCTGTGTCACCAGAGATGAACCTTAAAAGAAGGAAAAGATTCTAAAACCAGAGATAAAGAAGGAATGTGTTACAGAAATTTAAAATAGCCTATTTGAATACATATGGGCAAAATGACAGCATATAAGGATTCTCCAGCTTGATCACTTACCTCACACCTCAGACTTGGCTCTAAATAAGCTTTAATTACTTCCAAAAGTCAACTCCTCCCCATTTAACCTCCAATCCTCAAAGAATGAAGATTCATTACCATAGAGGGCATTCCAAAGAAAGTGGTGCTAGCTATGAAGTATAGTCCCAAAGATCAGTTTTCGTGATGTACTAGATAATAGTAACGTCATTGACCCAAGTTATATAAGCACATAGCTGAGCACTTATCTGATTTCCTTCCAGTCTCTTTTTGTCTTCCAACTCTTTCCTTGCATATTTTTATTTTTAAAATATTTTTCTAGATTACATATAGATTGTAGGGTTCCAGATATAAATGAATCATGAAAGTATTAAATATGTATTCAAAAGCTGACTCTAATGAGCAAAGTGTTTAGATATGTTTCTAATATTTCACATGATTGATTTCTGAATCCTTAAATTTGGATGGGGTTAAATTTTGTTGATCTTAAAAGCCAAACCTCTGCTATTATCTCTCGTGAGATAACAGACAAGTTTTAGGGTCCTTTGGAATATCAAAGATTCATACCTGCATTCCTAAGATAAGACTGGTGCCAGCTTCCTGGAAAGGAGAAGAGTCCTATCCTGGATACCTGGCAGATCCATTGTGTTATCATCTGCTCTTTTGGCTTTGTCATTAACCTGTTAAAACTTTTGATATATCAAATGGGTGATGGACACCCTGCTAGCCCTCCTTGTGCAACTATCCTTAATAAATAAATCAGCTCCCTCATTCAGGGTTGGTCTCTCTCTGACCATCTGAGAAGCCGACAAGCTGTCCTGATTTCACCACACTATGTTTTGTCTCTGTGTTTCTTCTCTTATTCTTATATGTCTCATCCTTTGTAGATAAGCTTAACCCTTTGCTTTCCAGTGTCCAACTTCTCCTCACGGGTGATTCAAACCCACGCAAGAATTTTATGCATGAACTGGACTCTACATAGATACAATTTTAGTAATTGTTTTTTTTTTTAACATTTTTTGAACAATGTTCTCTCCCTTCTTCTGGCTTTTCCCTCTTCCCCATAATAGCAGATAATATATATGATATAGGTTGTACATGTGCTATCATGCAATACTTAATTTCATGTTTTTCATATTGCTAAAGAATATTTATATTGTTTACAGTCAAGAAAAATTCTTGGAAGAAATAAAATGAAGAACAGTATATTTCAATCTGCATTCAGATTTCATCAGTCCTTCCCGTGGTGGGGGATAGCCTTTTTTGTCATAAGTCCTTTGGAGTTGTTCCTAGATCCTTGCATTATTGATAATAGTGAATTAATTCACAGTTGATCATCATATATTATTGCTCTTACTGTATGCAATGTTATCCTGGTTCTATTCAGCTCATTTCGCAACATTTCATATGTCTTTCTGAGTTTGTTTGTTTTTTGTGATCATTTCTTTCCTTCCACTCTCAAAATTAGTGTTTGTTAGAGCATAGCCCATTCACCGAAAAGAACTGTAATGGCCCTGAAGAGAGCAATCTTTATGCATACTAATTCTTGGAATTATGGGGAATTGTCCATGAAATTTCCAAGAATTTTAGACTCCTTCAGAGGCTTAGTCTAATCCTTTGCTTGATGGATATCTACTCCATTCTCAACAAGTTGTCATCCTTCCTCTGCTGAAGTCTTCCAGTGATAGAGAACTCACTGATACTCAAGGTAGCCCATTCTACTACTAGGCAGCTTTAATTATTAGATACTATTCCTTTAATCTGAAGCAAAAATAGCCTCTTATAACTTCTCCCCATAGTCTCTGTCCTAGAACCACAAAGAGTTAAAGTAAAGTGACTTGTTCTCTCTGCTGGTTGCTTTTGAGAATCAAAAACTGGAATGGTGAATGCAAGTTGGTCTTACAGTCAGAAATACCTCACTGAGAATCCCAAGCCAGCAAGAGACTAAAAAATACTTAGGAATCTACCTGCCAAGGCACACACAAGAATTATATGAACACAATTACAAATACTTACTACATAGATAAAGTTAGATCTAAATAGCTGTAGAAATATTCATTACTCAGGAGGAAATGAGTCAATATAATTAAAATGACAATACTTCCTAAATAAATTTACTTATTTAGTGCCACATTAATCAAACTAGAAAAGGATTATTTTAAAGAGTTATAAAGAATAATAACAATTTATCTGGAAGAATGAAAGTTCAAGAACATCAAGGGAATTAATGAGAAAAGAAGTAGGAAGGAAGAAAGCTTATTTCTAACAGATTTCAAACTACTACAAAAGTGTAATCTTCAAAACAATTTCATCCTGGATAAGAAGTTCTTGGGACCAATTGAGTATACAATATACCTAGGTAAGAAATTTTGGGGACCAATTTGATATATAATATAAGAAGCAAAACAGCACAGTTATTCAGTGTTTGATCAACTCAAAAGATCTCAGCTATTAGGGCAAGAATTCATTGTTCAACAAAAATGTTTAGGAAAATTGGAAAGTACTCTGGCAGAAATGAAATATAGACCAATATCTCACACCATTTACCAAAATAAGCTTAAAATAGATTCATGAATCAGGCATAAAGAATGGCATCCTAAACAAATTAGTGGAGCATAGAAAAATTTACCTGGCAAATCTATGGCCAGGAAAAGAACTCATGAACAAAAAGGAGGCAGAGAGATTCACAGGAAGTAAAATGAGAAATTTTGATTAAATAAAACTAAAAAGTTTTTGTGCAAACAAAACTAATGCAACTAAAATTAGAAGAAAAGTAGAAAATTGGGGGAATCTTTTCAGCAAGTTTCTCTGATAAGACATCATTTTTAAGATATAAGAAACTAACTTAAATTTATAAGAACAGGATCTATTCCCCAAATGATAAATGGCCAAGTGATAAGAGTAGGAAGTTTTGTTTTGTTTTGTTTTGTTTTTAAAACCCTTACCTTCCATCTTGGAGTCAATACTGTGTATTGGCTCCAAGGCAGAAGAGTGGTAAGGGTAGGCAATGGGGGTCAAGTGACTTGCCCAGGATCACACAACTGGGAAGTGTCTGAGGCCAGATTTGAACCTAGGACCTCTGGTTCTAGGCCTGGCTCTCAATCCACTGAGCTACCCAGCTGGCCCCAAGTAGGAAGTTTTAAGAGAAAGAAAACTAAACTATTAGAAGTCCTATGACAAAATATTCTGCATAACTAATAATTAAAGAAATGCAAATTGAACCAACTCTCAGGTACCATCTCACACTCATCAGATTTGCTAAGATGATAAAATAGGAAAATGGCATGCTGAAAGGACTGTGGGGAAAAAAGGTATTTTTTGTTGGGATTTGAATTGGTCTAATGATTCTGGAAAAAACTTTGAAACACTGCCTAAAAAGGGTATTAAACTATATATACCTTTTGACCCAACTATACCACTATTAGGTGTAGACTCCAAAAAGTGAAAAGGATACGTACAAAAATATTTATAATAACTCTTTTTGTGGTGGAAAAGAATTGAGAATGAAGGGGAATAGCTGGAGAAGCTATGGTGTGTGAATGTGATAGAATACTACTGTGTTGTAAAGAATGATAAAAGGATGGCTTCAGAAAAACCCAGTAAGATTTGTATGAATTAATTCTGAGTGAAGGGAACAGAATCTTAAGAATGATTTATACAATAGCAATAATTTCAAAAGATCTGGTAACTTACTAACAACAAAATGACCAAATATAGTTCCAAAAGACTCAAGATAAAATATTTCATTGACCTTCAGATATAAAACTGATANCCTTAGGTCAGATAGCTAGTAAGTGCCTCAGGGTAGAGAATATTATTCTTATTTTAAAGATTAAGGAAACTAAATCCCAGTGAAGTTAACTAATTGACCAAGATCACTCAGGTAATAGACATGCTGCAACATGGGCTCAAGGATACCTATCTTGGGAATTTATTTACGACTCTATCGATCTTAATTTTGAGTCCAATTTTCCTGCTAAAACATACTCCCTCCTTAAGAGCTATAGAAGGGTATATGTTCCAAGCCACTGTGGTTGGAGTCAGAGAGGCCTTCTCCAAAACTATTATAGGAATTTGGAAAGAAATAGAACCTAGACCCACAGAACTGACCCCAGATATATGTTAGCTTGCTTCCTTCCTTCCTTCCTTCCTTCCTTCCTTCCTTCCTTCCTTCCTTCCTTCCTTCCTTCCTTTCCTTTCCTTCTTTCTTTCTTTCTTTCTTTCTTTCTTTCTTTCTTTCTTTCTTTCTTTCTTTCTTTCTTTCTTTCTTTCTTTCTTTCAGAAGGAAACTTGTTTTTCCTAATGTATTAGGATGGTATTGGGGATGGGATAGGATGGATAGAATTAGGCCTATATCAGAATGTTAACTGTGGGTTGGTAAGGCCAATAGAACCCAGTCTAGGCAGAGCCTAGTCTGAGATCACACACAGACCACTCAATCAATAAATAAAAAAGTGATTTAATTTAAAAAAGGGAGGAGGCAGCTGGGTAGCTCAGTGGATTGAGAGTCTGGCCTAGAGACAGGAGGTCCTAGGTTCAAATCCGGCCTCAGATACTTCCCAGCTGTGTGACCCTGGGCAAGTCACTTGACCCCCATTGCCCACCCTTACCACTCTTCCACCTATGAGACAATACACCGCAAGTACAAGGGTTTAAAAAAAATGGGAAGGTTAGAAGGGATTTGGATAACCCTAAACTAATTTTATCTAAGAGTCCCAATGATCTAAATGTCTCCTCAAGGAGGGTCTTCTGAAATAAATAAATGATTTAAGGATGGTTAAAGATGGTTACCAAGTATGCAATAGGGGCTAAAATGAGTCCCTCACAACAACAGGGAAAGAGGTAGTCAGTTAGGTGTTTCAACTGACAATAGGGAGCAGACAGAGTAACAGAATATCCACAAGTGAAATCTCTTAGCTGGGGATAATAAATAAACGGAAAATAACACAGTGGGTACAATATGTCAGCCAAATAGCTGGGAAAGGAACAAAGGCCAAGGAAGCTTTTATAAACACGGTTTAATTAAAAGAACAGGGACAAGAAGTGGAGGTGAGAGGAAATATCTTCCACTACAGACTATTGGTAAACAGGGACAGGAGGGTTGGATATAGCTATTCTATATTTCTAAACCTACAGCAGACAGGCAGGGGCAATGGCTAGCAGGCTGGTCAAGGGGAAAAGGTTTCTCGCAAGATGTCCTTGGGCTGTTGATCATATGCATCAGCTTGTCCCAGCAACACAGGTAAACAGCCAAATAAATCCACTGGGGAAGTCAGGAAGAAAGATACATCTGTATGTCCACCATACAAGATAACACTCTAATCTTAACCTGAACTTTTGGGGCTTGATAAATGAACTTGAATATACTTCCCAAGGCACAGAGATAACCCAGAATTCACAGGCTTTTCAATCAGTGACTAAAACTCCCACTCCCCAAAAGCCATAAGAGAGAGTCACTGAGAAAGTCCCTTCTGCAGCATTCTAGGTTCGGAATGTTCTGGCTCCTGTGAGCCTTGCCTGGCAAAATCTGCTTTTAACTCACTAAGTTAAATCCTACAATTTCCCTACAACACTTCTAAGAGTTTTGTTCTAGACTACTCCTCTCCTAACTTTCTAGAAAATCCCTAGTCCCTGATCTTGCTAAACTGCACTAAACTCCCCTTAAGGTACTGGTTTGTGGCAAGCTTGGCAGGGCCCATGGAAAAGATCTCAAGTCCAAACAGACTCAGATCTCCCACTCACTGACAGCTGTTGTTGACAAGATGTTGAGTCAGGCTAGCTTCAGTTCAAGGATCTTCTTCACAGGAAACACAGGAATCAACAGGAAGGACGGGTAAAGGTAATCCACAGGGTAGGTGACAGCAAAAAGTCGCCTAGATGCTTGTAATCCACAAGCCCTAGAAAAACCCTCACTGTTTCTGAGCTTTTCCCCTCAAACTCCCTTTACCAACATTCTAGAATTCTCTCCCTGTTGGTCTCATGCCTCTGCAAACTTACTCTAATCCTCCTTTCTTTATTACACTAAATATACATATTTGTAATGAGTATTGTTTTTCTCAGGGAGTAGAGAGAGAGGTGAAAATAAGAGAATTTAGAGCTGAAAATAAAACTTCATTTTTCTTTTTCTTTGTAAAATGAAAAAACTGGGTTCCATCCCTTATAATACCTCTTCTAGCTCTAAAACTGATCCTATAACCCCTTAGAATAAATCTATTCACTTTTCTGCTTGGCAAATATTGGAAAACTGCTATCATGTCTTTCCTCTCCTCCTTCCTCTTTCAACTTTTCCTCCCACCCCATCTTCTCTTTGATGAGCTGATGTCTCCATTTCAGTTTAAGATCACAGACTTAGAACTATAAAGGACCTTACAGGCAGGCCATCAAGCCTAACTCTCTCATTTTACTCATACAGAAAACAGGGTGAGAGAAATTAAATTATTTATACAGCTATAAAGTATCCGAGGCAAGATTTGAATGCAGGTCTTCTTGTCTCCTGGTTCAGAGCCCTATCTGTGCTAGCACATCTCTTATTTGTCCATGGGCATTTTCCCTTATTCCTATTCAATAAAATTAGTCAACCCTGTCACATATCTTTATTGCTGTGTCATTTTTTTCATTTTCCTTCTCTAGCTAATTTTATAGGTGAGAAAACTGAAGCAAATCGGGTTAAGTAACTTGCCCAGGGTCCCACAGTTTGTAAATATTTGAGACTGCACTTGAACTCTGGGATGAGTCTTCCTGATTCCAGGTCTGGCATTCTATCCCTACACCACCTGGCTGCCCTATGCATAGATCTCTGTGACACTCATAATCTGAGACTCTTTGATTTTGCCTCGCATTTGGTAACCTTTTACATCTGTTATCATCTTAAGACTCATTTCCTGCCTATTTCTTGACTTTCCCTTTCACTTGTTATTTATTCCAAGCACTTCTCTCTCTTCCCAAGCAGCAGGCAGCTATATTTTGAGTTCTAAGTAATGTATGCCCCAGGGAGACAACAACTCTGGCTTATGTAGTAGCATCAACAACAAATACATAGCTACATGCGCCCCTGTTAACCACTGCAGAATATACACAAGGAAAAGCTATAACCCCAAGCCTTTGTGGAACCTGACAAGACTCACACAAATTAGATCATATGGAGGAGGGCAGAGCCAGGTTGTTGTTCACATGGATATGACACTTTATTGTTGGCAAAGGTGGAACAATCATCAAAACCAAGCATAGTGGAGACATTGGACCTGAGAATGAATATACTGGCTCTAATACTGATTGCCTTTGTGGTTCTGAGCAAGACACAAACTCTCTGGGTCTTAGTTTCCTCATCTATAAAACAGAGGGCTGGACCAGATGACCTCTATGGTCCCTTCTAGGTTTAGAGCTGCATACCTAAGATAAATGGAGGGGAGCAAGTGGAGCCATTGTTCCAAGGAGTATTCCTGCAATTCCACATTGGTAGACAGGTAATTATCTAGCATTTAAGAGGAAAAGGAGCAATGCAAAGTTCTTCACATTTCCTAAAATGGTCTCATAATTCTGTTCAAATCTAGTTGTTCATTGACTGAGGGATATATGCTCATGGAGGGTACTGCCTTGCCACATGCTGATTAGAACCTCAGTCTGAGAAAAAGTTGGGTTCTTCATTTAAAAAAGCAAAAACAAAGACCATACAAATTCAGAAGGCAAAACAAACTGTAAAACTATATTACTACTTTGTAAACTTGAATATACATTTCAAAGTATATAACAAACAGCATATAATATATATATATGTATGTGTATACATATATACATATACTTTGATGCTTACCAAAGTATAAAACAATATATAACTAAAATTCAGCATTTCACACATGACTTTAAAAACATTCTTTGGGAATTAAAATCAATCAATCAATAAACATTTAGTGCCAATAAATAATAGTTTCTACTATGCCCCATGCACTATGCTAAGTGCTGGTTATCATTACCTCTGCTTCCTTGTCTAAAGCTTGGCTATCTAGATCTGGGTCTAGTGAAGTCTCCAGGGAAGGAGGAAAGGTACTCAGAGAGGCAGAATTGTTATAGAGATAGTGATAATTGATTTAAAGTCTGAAAGAGAAGAGTTCAAATTTTACCTCAGCCATTTATTAGTTGTGTGACCATGGGCAGTCATTTTACTACTCTTGGCTTCAGTTTCCTCTTCTGTAAAATGTGGGCATTGACCTGGATTAGATGACCTCTAAGATCCCTTCTCACACTAAATCCTTATTCCTATAATCTTGTGATTCTAAGATAAATGGGAATAAGGATTGAAGGAGAAATATGGTCGAAACCAGGGTCATCCCAAAGATGTACCTAAATTACAGGCTAGAAAGTCAATACTACTCCTCTCATTCTCCTACCCCTGAGAAGGATCTTTACTATTGCTTCTTTCCGAATGCCAATTTGAATCCATTGTGTGAAAACCCTCTTTGTGTCCACACACACACACACAAGCACGCAAAACCAATTCTAAAAGAGTTGGTTTAAAGCAGTGATTCCCAAAGTGGGCACCACCACCCCCTGGTGGGTGCTGCAGCAATCCAAGAGGGCAGTGATGGCCACAGGTGCATTTGGGGGTGGTGAATAACTGTAAGGGGACAGTGATAGTAGGTCACAGGGGGCACTAAGTAATATTTTTTCTGGAAAGGGGGCGGTAGGCCAAAAAAGTTTGGGAACCACTGGTCTAAAGGAAACAAAGTCTAACTGCAGTAGTTAGGTATTGAGATAAGCAAGAAAGTCAAATTTGATAGAGAGTTGCCCTAACTGACTGCATTTAAACCTGTAGAATATCCTATGAATTCCCTTAATTAGATTGTTTTCTATAAGGAAAAATAGAATTTTATAATTAGAAGAGATCATCTACAGATCATCTAGGTCAACCTCTAATGGTACAGATAATGAAACTGAGGCCAAGAGAGGTTAAATAACTTGTTCAAATTGGTGGCAGAGTTACACTTATAACTGATCTCTTGAGTCAGGCAGAGGATTTTCATTAATGCAAGAACAGAAAAGTAAAATAGGTGCAAAAATATGGTATATTACACCTACACAAGATACTCTCTTATTTATTTCTCCCTCTCTCTTTAACATGTTTGACTTTCTGTCCTGCAGCAATTCAGGGGGGCGGTGATGGCCACAGGTGCATTTGGGGGCAGTGAATAACTGTAAAGGGGCGGTGATAGTATGTGACAGGGGGTGCTAAGTAATATTTTTTCTGGAAAGGGGGTGGTAGGCCAAAAAAGTTTGGGAACCACTGTTTTAGTACAAGCTTCCATACTTCAAAAGATATGTTAAAGAATGAGCCTTTAATATTGTGAGGTGTATTTGGTCATTGGAAAGTACCTAAGTGAGAATAGAATTTGTCTAGATCTGTCTTACAGTGTCCTTGGGACATCTGAAATAGCAAGAATAAGATACAAACAACTTCTGCTTAATTGCTGTTATTCTTGGCTGAGGAAAAGGATTGTTAACTCATTAAATGCTGGTTTACTATAGGGTACTTAGAGACTTTCTATAAAACTTGAAGCTATCCTAAAAAACTAGATTATAATGCTTTCAGTGATAAGAGGAGTCACAGAGAGGGGTCAGATTTTTATCTCGGATAAGCCATCTACCATATGGCCCAAACTTTTCAGGCCAAATGAGGCAATATAGGGCTTTGCCAGCTGTTTTTGATGGGATCCAGATAAAAAAGTACCTATTAAAGACCCTATTTCTCTGAGAGGCTCCTGACACTCTCTTAAAGTCCAGCCATAAAATCTTAGAGTCAAAAAGGGCCTTTAATTTAATTCCATACAACTTTTTATTCGATGCAGGATTATCCTTTCCAATATCTCTGATAGAAGGCCACTTGACCTTGACTTAAATATTTTGAATGACAAAGATCTTACTAGCTTACAAAGCAATTTAATCCATTTTTAATAACTCTAATTTTTTGGAACCAAAATTTGTTGTACCTTCTAACCATTATCCTCACTTATTAGTTTTTTCCTTTTATTTAAGCTAAATATCTTCAATTCCTTTTACTGATCGTCATATGAAATGACTTCATTATCCTTGTCACTATCTTTTGGATATGATTCAGTAATCAATGTCTATATGTAACATCAAGAACTGACAACAACACTTCAGGTTTGGCCTGACCAGTACAGAATAAAATAGGACTAATAGCTCCCTTTACATTTAGGTTGCATTTCTAAGATTATACTAGTTTGTTGTTATATTCGTGTGTGTGTGTGGGGGGGGGTGTGTAAGAGGCCCACTGTTGATTTCTCTGGAGTTTGCAGTAAAAAAATCCTAGGCACAGACATGACAAAAACCAGGCTCATTCTTGAGCACTTGAAGTTTTTCAAAATTAACCATAAGACTTTACATTTATCCCTATTGCATTTTTCTCTTGTTAGCTTTAGCCCATCATTCTTTTATAATCTTGATTCTGGAATGCAATGAATTAGTCATTCCCCCTAGATTTGTGTTATCTGAAAATTTAATAAGCATATCTTCTATTTCTGCCTCTGTCTTTTATAAAAATGTTAAACAAGAGAAAGTCTTGTACCATACCACAAGAGACCTCCCTCCAGGTTGACATCAATCCATTAATCAACACTCTTTGGGAGTTGTTCAGCCAACTGAGTCTATCTAATTGTCCTTTTATCCATCCCATATTTCTCAACTGTTTTAATAAGAATATAATGAGAGATTCTGTCACAAATATTTCTGAAATCCAGATATACTGTGTTTTCAGTATTGGGTAACATATATCTCCTTGTTTTATGTTTCACTTATTATCAATAATCAGAGGGTAATGTTAGAATTATTTCATATCTTTCAAGGAATCTTGCCTGATTTTGACATACTCATGGAAAGTACTTTGTTGGAGGAGAATTTTCAGGGTGTATTTTGCTCTAATGAATTAATTTTTTTAAAAAACTCAATACACAACAAAGTCATGCCACTCATGCATGATCTTATATTCCCAATTCCTTTAAATTATTTCAATAACTATATAAATATATTCTGCTGTTTGAAGAAGCCTGCTTGTTCCCTTCTTATATCTTTTTCAAAGATGTCTTCTATATATGTGTAGCTTATCCTTATGAAGATTTTATAGAGATGGAGAAATAGGCATAGAAATGTGAATTTATCAATATTTTCTTGAGTACTTTCTCCATAACAAGGTCCATGGTCCCTCCTCTCCCAAGCATTTTGTAACCAACTTTCTTTTGGATATCTTTTTTTTTTAAACCCTTAACTTCTGTGTATTGGCTCCTTGGTGGAAGAGTGGGCAATGGGGATCAAGAGACTTGCCCAGGGTCACACAGCTGGGAAAAGTCTGAGGCCAGATTTGAACCTAGGACCTCCCGTCTCTAGGCCTGGCTCTCAATCCACTGAGCTATCCAGCTGCCCCCTCTTTTGGATATCTTGAAAATTATTTCTCTCAAAAATTTGTCATTTTGAACAGATTTTTTTTTATATGCACTTAATCATGTTAATTGCTTTTCCAGTGTTTGTCTTCTGTAGTGCCATTTCAACTTCTTCATATTTTACATTATATTTCAAATGTTATGATTTCACTGCCACTAATTAAGAGTTTAATGTAAGAATGTCAACAGATCTGTTCCATTTGGAGGAGTCTAGTCATTGTCCTATTTCTAATTTTATCTTTGTTTTTCAGATAATTTCATTTAAATCTCTTGTCAAACTTTCTGTAAAATTATTCTTCCTATATTGTTCCTTCCTGTTTAATGAAACAATACTATTTATAGACTTTCACGATTCTACTTTGTAATATTTTATTTAAAAAATTATATTCTAAGTCAATATTGCCTTTGGTTGCCACATTGCTCCATTTGGCAAGGAAATCACATGTTTATGACAGAGGCAGTTTCTAGAAGTCTCTTTATTGTGGTAATCGCTTTACTTTGGTTAAACTTCCTAAAGAAATTAGAATAATATGTGTTGATGTCTGTTCTTTTATCTATTTCTTTTTAGTTTTAGTATCAATAATTTCTTTAAATGTCAATTAGTGTTCCATATTTTACTAATTTAATTTTTTTTTCTTATTTAGTATTTATTTTGATCTTTGTTCTGACAAGTTAATGGATTGAATGTATCTGACTCAGAAATAATTCTTAATTAGTTGTTTCCTATATGTTATTTATATAACAGATACTAGTTTTGGTGATGTTATTCCGGCCTCAGCTATAAGCAGTAATCATCTTAGAAAGGAATACAGGTAAATCCAATTTAAATGAGGCTTGGTAAGAGACTCAATTAAACAAAGAAATTACAAGGGTGTTTGTTTTTTTTTAAACCCTTGTACTTTGGTGTATTATCTCATAGGTGGAAGATTGATAAGGGTGGGCAATGGGGGTCAAGTGACTTGCCCAGGGTCACAAAGCTGGGAAGTGGCTGAGGCCGGGTTTGAACCTAGGACCTCCTGTCTCTAGGCCTGACTCTCACTCCACTGAGCTACCCAGCTGCCCCAAGGGTGTTTTAAAATAAAAATGAAAGAAGGTCTACAAACAGGAGAAAAATGGAAAAGGTTTACAAAAATCAATTGAACAAATGGTTTCTTCATCAAGTGGACAGTAGAATCATAAAACATAGATTCTAGGATTACAATTCCAAAATGCTTATTAAGGAGTTTAAAATGACACTAATTAGAGGAAATGTGGAAAAAGTAAACAGAATGAACCAAGTGTCTATAAAGGAAAATTGCTATAGACATTACAAGTATCAGGAAACTGAGGGATCCATTTACAAGAAGGGAATAATTTAAAGAGGTAAAAATACTAAAGTCCTGGGGGAAAAGTTGAACCTTATTAATACCAAAAATAAGACAACTAATAGAACATTAACATCACCTAATCTATATGCCTATATTCTCATCTATATGAAATTCTTATGAGGATAATTTATATGCAAATGGACAGTATCCCAAATCAATTTATTAGTTGAGTGGTTTTTTGAAAGTGATATTTAATAGTGGAGCACATCTTTAATATTTTGAGATTAACTGAAAGATGTAGAAAATGTAAGATTCTACTGCACTATTGTTTATTGATTATGAAAAAAAGTATGATTAGAACAAAATACTGCCAAAAAATTTCTATTTCAATAAGGCTCCTTTCATTTATTCATCTAAGTCATTCAACATTTCTTAGAATATAAAACAATAACAAATCCTGTGTAATGACTTCCTGACAATAAATATCGTGATATATGAAGATATATACTCATCAAAAGTTTTGTGACTGTGTCATACTCCTCCAGATCCTTCAATTTATGGATGACATATGTGGATTACATCAAGTCCTAGGACTTTTCAGAGACATTGTATATTGTAAATATATATTTCCAGTACATATTATAAATATATATTTATTGCATGTTTTATATATATATATACCTGTGAGCCAGATTCATTTGCAATCTATTTCTCTTAAAAATGGTGTTATCTAATTTAATATCTTATTGTGACCCTTTTCTAGGCCCCAAATCTAATTCTATAGAACAGGGGTCAGCAACTTATGGCTCTCGAGCCATATCTGGCTCTTTTGAGGGCCAGATATGGCTCTTTCTGCAGGAGCCATAAAGTCAATTTTTTTTTCAGGCGCTGTTACAGGAGCACACTGTGAGCACTGTACGGCTCTCACGAAATTACATTTTAAAAAATGTGGCGTTTATGGCTCTCACGGCCAAAAAGGTTGCCGACCCTTGATCTAGATGGTTTCATTTGTGAGAAACGTACCCAGTTTCTTCAGTCTATTGTCATCTCCCTTTATGAATCATATATATATATATCTCCTATATGTGTCCTATGACCTGATTAGCTATGAAGTTGCTATTAACAGATAACCCAGATAAGTAAGATCACTGGTTGATTATAATTATATATTTAAATATTACCAAATAGGGATTAGTGTGAGGATTTTAAATGAGGTCCTGCAGTCAAAGGGAAAATAGAGATTTATATCCCACGTCTCCCTATGGGAGCTATCCCTTCATCAATTATCATGCTATTGAGATTGTTGATATTATATCGTAGCATTATAGATTCAGGATTTTAAAGGACATATTTGGTTGGATGTGGTTTGGAAGGGGAGGATGAAAGTGGAAAAACTCATAAAAATAATTTTTCAGGAGTGTAGCCTGGTGTTAGGGCAGTTAGATGGCACAGCAGAAAAAGGACTGGGCCTGGAGTCAGGAAGAACTAAAATCAAAGGTGGCCTCAGACTCTTACTAGCTACGTGATCCTGGGTAAGTTGTACTGGCTACCCATAATGTAAGTTGTACTGGCTACTCATCTTCACACAGGTGATGGTCTAGCCAGGCCAACCTTCTTGTTGTTCCTCACAAAGGATATTCTTTCTACTGTCTCCAAACTAGGAATGTCACTCATCTCACCTCAACCTCACAGAATTTTTTACTTTCCTTTTTTTTTTTAAAGATTTTTTTTTAACCCTTAATTTCTGTGTATTGGCTCATAGGTGGAAGAGTGGTAAGAGTGGGCAATGGAGGTCAAGTGACTTGCCCAGGGTCACACAGCTGGGGAGGGTCTGAGGCCAGATTTGAACCTAGGACCTCCTGTCTCTAGGCCAGACTCTCAATCCATTGAGCTACCCAGCTGCCCCTTTACTCTCCTTTTAAGTTCAGCTAAAGGACCACCTTTGTATATGAGACCTCAACCAGGTCTCTCCTTCTTCTGCCTTTTTCCTCTTTCTTCTCTGCCTTCATTACCTTGTATTCATTTTATGTATATTTATTTGTATATTTGGAGGCAGTAAAGTGGCTCAGTAGATAGACCCCTGGGTTCAAAGGCAGAATGACATGAGTTCCAATCTGGCCTTAGACACTAGCTATGTGCTCCTGAGCAAGTCATTTAATCTCTGTTGGTCTTAATTCATTGGAAAAGAAAATGGCAAAACACTCTAGGATCTTGCTAAGAAAACCTCATGGACGACATTTGTTCATGGGGTCATGAAGAGTTGGACATGACTGAATGAATGACAACAATTTGTACATGTTTTCTAGATAGAATGTTGGACGATTCTTGCATTTATATATTTTTTTCCCATAGTACCTAGTCCCCTTCATAGTGCCTTCAGTAGAATCTTGGTAAATACTTTTTAGTGGAAAGTTAAATAGCATCTGAAAGACTAGAATGCTTCAGAAAAAGCCAGTCCAGAAGGATTGGGGAATGTGCAATAATGAAATTCTGAAGATACAAATGGAGACAATTCCAATGATGAGATAAAATAGGATTTTTCTAAAGAGTGATATGGATGCACACAAAACTTATCAACCAACTTATCTTTTCAAAATAAATTTATACAAGATGGAAGCAAAACCAGGTAACAGTGAATATAAATTTGTGTTTGATTGACTTCCAGTATAAATGAGAAGAGGAGCTAAACTTTCCTATGATTTCATGCCTTTTGCTTTCTATCATACACAAATATACCAGTTCCATGTTAAAGAATTCTAAAATAAATCCACTTATCCCATCATAATCTTTTGGCTTTTTACCTCTCCCTCTGACTTCCTTTACTAAAGCCTACTAACCATCTATGCCATGACTTCTAATCCTTTTGATTCCTCATTTTTCTCTCATGTCTTCTCTCTGCACTAGCTACTCTATCCCCTTTTCCCCATCTTGACTCCTTATTGAATCAATTAAATTCTGTACTGTCTTCCTTGAATCCTTAGCACTATTAGTTTTTCAACTGTATCCTGCTAAGCCTCAGCCTTGGATCACTCTCACTATTCACAGGCTTTGCTTCTACATACAAGCTGTTAAATGAAGGTGGAGAAAATCACACAAATTTTCTGAGTGGGACTATTATAAATTCATATATGCAACCTCAACTGGGCCCTCACTGCTGCTAGGCAATCCTACTAAATCTTTCTTATCAACTCACTATCCAACTCTCCAAAATGGCTCTTTAAAGCCTTCTCATTAACACAGAAATAAAACATATGATTGATCACATGGCTCAATGGGGATATGATTGAGGAAGTTGAATTCAAATGATCACTCTATTGCAAATATTAATAATATGGAAATAGGTTTTGAAGAATGATACATGTAAAACCCAATGGAATTGCTCATCAGCTCAGGGAGGGGGATGGAAAGAGGGGAGGGAAAGAACATGAATCATGTAATCATGGAAAAATATTTTAAATTAATTAAATACAATTAAAAAAAATGAAACCTTTTCATTTCTCCTCAAACTTACCATGACTACCCTTCCTTTACCCTCTCAGATGTTTGTAGCTATTCTTGCCTGGAATGCTCTCCCTCCTCATCTGTGCCTCTTGCTTTTCCTGGCTTTCCTTAAGTGCCAAGTTAAAATCTCATCTTCTTTAGAAAGATTTATTCTATTGCCTTCTTTCTGTTCATTATTTTCTATTATCTTGGATATAGCTTGTTTTTATGTAGTTGTTTGTTTCTGTCCTATTGGATTGTGAGCTCCTCAAAGGGCTTTAAAAGACTGCCTGCCTTTTGACCCAACCATAGCACTGCTGGGCTTATACCCCACAGAGATAATAAGGAAAAAGACTTGTACAAAAATATTTATAATTGTGCTCTTTGTGGTGGCAAAAAAATTGCAAAATGAGGGTATGCCCTTCAATTAGGGAATGGATAAACAAATTGTGGTATCTGTTGGTGATGGAATACTATTGTGCTGAAAGGAATAATGAACTGGAAAAATTCCATGTGAACTGGAAAGACCTCCAGGAATTGATGCAGAATGAAAGGAGCAGATCCAGAAGAACATTGTACACAGAGACGGAAACACTGTGGCACCATCAAATGTAATGGACTTCTCTACTAGCAGCAATGCAATAATCCAGGACAATTCTGAGACTTGTGAGAAAGAACACTATCCACATCCAGAGAAGGAACTATGGAAGTAGAAACATAGAAGAAAAACAACTGCTTGATCACATGGGTCAATGGGGACACAATTGGGGATGTAGACTCTAAGCAATCACTCTGATTAATATTATGGAAATAGGTCTTGATCAATGACACATGTAAAATCTAGTGGAGTTACTCATTGGCTACGGGGCGAGGGGAGGGGGAGAAATGGAGAGAAAGAACATGAATCATGGAACAATATTCTAAATTAATTAATTAAACAAAACTTTTCAATTAAAAAAAAAGATTGTGAGCTCCTAGAGGGTAGGGTCTGTCTCCTATTTTTTTTTTTTTTTTTTTTTTAGTTTCTCATTGCATTTTCAGTGCTTAACACAGTATCTGGCACATATAGGTACTTACTAAATATTTATTGACTGAACAGCAAAGTCTGATAAGAATAGTGTCAGGAACAGATATTAAAGCTCAGAATGAGCTAAGATTGATGAGGGAAGCTAAAAGCAACAAAAATGAGTCTATTAGCAATACCGGTAGAAAAAGAAAACAAGATCAAAGAAGGAACTGGACCTTTGTTTGGGGTGGATGAGATGATAATAACTGAAAACACAGGAAGCAGAGCTCCTGGGTTCTTATTTTGTTTCTGTTTTATCTGTAGAAGAGAATTATCTTTATACCCAGAACAAAAATTACTAACAGGGAGTTGATTTCCAAGATAAATAAAGAAATATAATAAAAGAGCACCTAACTGCCTTTGATAAATTCAAGACAAACTACATATTCATGTCCTAATAGAACAGGCAGTTGTGAATGTGGAGCTACTGTCAGTGATACTTAAGAGATAATGGTAAATGGGAGTGGTGCCATAAGACCGGAGAAAGGAAAATGTCCCAATTTTCCAAAAAGGGAAGATAATAGAGTCTGCTAATTATAGGCTAGTAAGCTTCCTCTCACTTCCTGAGAAAATTTAAAGCACATCATTAAAGAGAAGGTTTGTGATCATTGAGAAAAAGAAGCAGTGATTACAAAAAACAAGCATTGTTTCATTACAAACTGGCCATGTCAGTCTAACCCTATTTCTTTTTACAATAAGATTACTAAACTTGTTGATCAGAGAAATGCTGTGAATATAGTTTACCTGATGTTAGCAAAGCTTTTGATTAAATATTATATTATTCTTGTGGAGAAGATAGAGAGATATGGATTAGACAAAAGTACTGATAGATTCAAAACTGGTTGTATGGCTAGACCCCAAAATTTACTACACAATGTCAACATAGAACGATGTCTATGTTAGAGTACTGAAGTTCTAAAGTCTTGGCCTTGAGTTGATTAATATATTTATCAATAATTTGAATAATGGAATGGATGACATATTCCTCACATTTGAAGATGACAGAAAAGATCTTGAGAGATTAAGACATTGGGCTGAATATAAATATTAAAGTGGAATTCAATAGGCATAAATATAAAATCTTACACTTAGGTATAAAAAAGTCATTATCACATAATAGAGGAATAGTTAGAGAGTTGTTCTGAACAATATTTTAGTGTTTTAGAAGACTGTAAGTTTAATATGGCTCAATAGCTTGATATGTGACAGCCACAAAAACCTATTATTTAATCAGTCAATAAACATTTGTTCAGTGATTCCCAGATACTACGCTAAGCATGAAGATATAAAAAAAAGAAGCAAAAAATATTACCTGTCCTCAAGGAGCTTACAATATAATGAGGGTAGACAATAGGAAAACAAATATATAAAAAGCAAGCTACATACAAGATAAATAGGAGATAATTAAAAGAGGGAAAACAATGGAATTAGGAAGTGTCATGAAGGCTTCCTGTAAAAAATGAGTTTTTAGTTGGGGCTTAAAAAAAGCCAGGGAAATGTAAAAATAATATACTCAATGTATTGATTATGGGTATAAACTGTACTGTTTGTTGTGCTTACAAAGTATCTTCAGTTTATATAAGTGAAGTGAAGCTTTTAAGTGAATTTCTCTTCAGGGCCAGGCGCAAAGATGCTAAGGAGATTCTTGTTATACAAAAATAAGCTATTTATTGAGAATATAAGGATATAAAAGAATTTCTAATTCTAAGAGATTCTAACTCCACCCAAATAAAACTCCCTGGTTGGGCAAAGAACTGCGTCTGTTTCCAAAGGCTACACTGATCCTTCCTGATCTGAATAACCCAAATTTTCCCTATTCTACAATAAACTAACACTATTATCCTTACATGAAGTATGTAATTCTTAACTTTGTCTCCAAGTTATTAAATAACAAAGGGCAGCTGGCTGAGCCTCAGCAAGAACCAAGTTAGGACTCTAAACCTTAACAGACTCAGAGTCCAAACCAAAGACCAGGTCTTTCTTTGGTCTTTTCAGAGATAAAACAATTTATGAAACAGCAATAGACAGTCACTAGTGTTTCCCAAGTTGACAAAGGAAATCATTTAGCTCCTTCAGGTTTTTCCCTTCTTTCCTTCTACCTCAGACAATGAGGAGAGAGAGAAAAGATGTCACCCAATACTCTGAGAGAGACCAACTGCCAACTACCTCAGAGCAACAGTCACACCCAGAGAAACTGCCACAGAAAAGCCATTACACCTCTTCCACACACTGTCAGCATTTGAAACTGACACTCTGTCTCAGATCTGTTTCAAACTACAATTCTTTCTCAAGTCAGCTTCTTCACTTCTTATCCCTAAACTAATGTAATAAGACTTAATTTCTAATATCATTCTTACAGAGGTCAATAGTCAGATCACAGGAGGGAAAGTATTCCAGGGATGGGTGAATAGACTGAAAAAAAAATGCCCATAACAGAGAGATGGATAGTCTTTTTCATTGAACAAGGCCAGTGTCACTATGTTGAAGTGTGTGATAGGGAGTAAACTATAAGACTACTGGAAAAAGTAGGAAGAGTCTAGATTGTGAAGGGGCTTTGAATGTCAAACAGAGCATTTTGTACTTCCTCTTGGAGATGATAGGAAGCCACAAATTTATTGAGTAGGTAGTTGACCTAATTAGACTTGCGCTTTAGGAAAATCATTTTAGTAGTTGAATAAAGAATGGATTGGAGTGGGTAGAAACTTGATGCAGGCAGATCCACCGGCAGACCAATGCCCTCTTAGGCTATAGTAAGAGATAGTATAGCTTCTAGTAAGAAGGAGGATATAGTTTTATCATTCTCTAATCACTGAATTGGAGAATTGTTCAATTCTTGGTACCAGTTTAAAATTTAGAAGCTAAAGAATGTTCAGAAGAGAGCAACCAGAATGATAAGGAACCACGTATGTTCAAGATAAATATAAGACTCAGAGAGGATTTGATAGCTTTCTTCAAGTATTTAACAATCTGTTATGTAGAAGAAGGATTAATTAGACTTGTTCTTTATAGATCTAGAGAGCCGAAAAAAGTATGATGGTGGGAGTTTCAAAGAAGCCAATTTGGGCTAAATGTCAGGAAAGACCTCCTAACAGGGCTATACAAAAGTGGAATGCACTAGAGGTGATGATTTCTCCCTCCTTGGAAGTCTTCTAGATGAGGCTTGATGACCACTTGTTAGTGGTCATTATAGTATGGTATTCCTTTGGTACAGCATCCTCTAGTGTAGATTATAGTATACTTTATAGTGTAGATTCCTATAGTGTAGATGGTATGTGGGTTAGACTAAATAGCTACTGAGGTCCCTTTCAGCTCTCAAACTATATGTGCACATGGGGATGCAACCTTTCTAGCCTGGAAGGACCTTTGGATCTTATCCTCTATAGCTTCTCTAGTCAGACACCCTAATGTACAGTTGGTGAAGCTGTGAATTAGTCCAACCATCCTGGAAAGCAACTCAGACTTAAACTAGGACTAAAAGTATAAGTGAATAAAATGTTGATATCATCTGACCTAGTGATCACACTGCTAAAAGATACTCCAAAGAAGTCAAGGAAAGGAAAAAAAAAAGTTCCATTGCCAGAGGCCATCAAACCCTTCCTGAATGACAAAGTCCCAGGGGGATCCTGGAACTGCACAGCAAATTCCAGGGAGGATGGAAACCCCTCACTCAGATACCAATCTGTGACTCTCTTACTAACACTTATTATTGAAATTATTGTGATCAATATCCCCACTCAGCCCCAGGGAACTGGGAACATTATAGGCTATTATTAGAGCCCTTACAGGCCCCCTACATACTCCTAGGAAATTCCCACCTTTACATGTATTAATACAAAAATTCTCCTAAAAGTCACTTCATAACAAACCAGCAAATAGTGAGTTAATGTTTAAGATTTTAAATTCCAACAAACTGCACCTGAATTTTCCATTCCCATACACAGAAGCTTATGTAATGAGAAACCAGAAACAATAAGCCTCCCACCCTGATCCCTGATTCGGTATGTTGCAATGGATGATAAATGGAGAAGTAGCCTTCTATGCAAAGACCAGTACATCCCTTAACTGTTTTCCCCACTCCATAGCCAAGGAGACAAGCCAAACATACCCTTGAAAAATACTGAAAGTTCCTGGAGAATGAAGAGTTGTTAGTAACAAAGTTAATGTATGACTTAATCCATTATCTCCAAGAAAAGATGTCTGTTGAAAATGAATTTCCATGCCAACCTTATGTGTGATCTCAAAGCGTATAAAAATAAACCTTACTTGAGGCAGAGCAGAACAGTCTCCATGAAGCCTGCCTGGCTGAAGTTCAGATTGAGTGTCCCCATTCATCTTAACTCGTCAACACTGTCCCACCACTGAGATTACCTAGACCTGTGGGAGTTCTACTCCTGTAGTCCATTATATGCTGGACTAAAAATATTTATAGTGTCTACTTTTCAAAATAGCAAAAATTAACAAAGAAGATACCCTCTAATGTGGGAAATGGCTAAACAAATGCAGTAAATGGAGCAGCTGGGTGGCTCAGTGGATTGAGAGCCAGACCAAAAGATGAGAGGTTCTGGGTTCAAATCTGGCCTCAGATACTTCCTAGCTGTGTGATACTGGGCAAGTGACTTAACTTCCATTGCCTAGCCCTTACAGTTCTGTCTTGGAACCAATATATAATATTGATTCTAAGACAGAAGGTAAAGGTTTAAAGAAAAAAAAAAAAGAAGCATAGTCCCTGTGCTCAAGGAGCTTTCACATTAATGAAGAAGAAAACATATTAAAGAAAGCTGAAAAGGGAAAAATGAAAAGTGGGAGGAGAGGATATCCAGAGCAAGGCATGATGATGGTGGAATAAAAACGAAGTGATACAACTGGTGAGAAATGAAGAGTTGTCTGAGCTTCTAGGCCTGATTTAAATAGAAGCTCTAGGAAGAATAAAAACTTAAAGCAGTTTTTTTTTTTCAAACCCTTACTTTCCATCTTAGAGTCAATATTGTATACAATGTTTTCCTGGTTCTGCTTATTTCACTCTGCATCAGTTCATACAGGTCTTTCCTTTCTGAAATCATCCTGTTCATCATTCCTTAAAGCATAATAGTATTCTATCACAATCATATACCACAATTTGTTTAGCTATTCCCTTTAGTTTCTGCTACTTTGCCACTACAAAAAGAGAAGCTATACATAATATTGTATAAGCAGGTCCTTTCCCATTTATTTTATTTATTTGTTTTTTTAAACCCTTGTACTTCAGTGTATTGTCTCATAAGTGGAAGAGTGGTAAGGGTAGGCAATGGGGGTCAAGTGACTTGCCCAAGGTCACACAGCTGGGAAGTGGCTGAGGCCGGGTTTGAACCTAGGACCTCCTGTCTCTAGGCCTGACTCTCACTCTACTGAGCTACCCAGCTGCCCTCTTTCCCATTTATTTTTATCTCTTTAGGATACAGATCTGTTAGTGGTATTACTAGGACAAAGGGTGTGCATTCTTTTATAGCCCTTTGAACATAATTCCAAATTGCCTTCCAGAATGAATGGCTTAGTTTACAACTCCACCAATAATGCATTAGTGTTCCAATTTTACCACATCCCCTTCAACATTTATCATTTTACTTTACTTACATATTGGCCAATATGACAGTTGTGAAATGATACCTCAGAGTTGTTTTAATTTGCAATTCTCTAATAAAGAGGGATTTAGAACATTTTTGTCATATGATTATTGATAGCATTTATTTTTTCATCTAAAAGCTGCCTATTCATATCCTTTGGCCATTTGTCAATTGGGGAATGACTTGGATTCTTATATTTTGGACTTAGTTCCTTATAATTTGAGAAATGAGACCTTATCAGAGAAATATGTTATACATTTTTTTCCCAGTTTGTTGTTTCCTTTTGTGTTATTTAAAATCACTTGGGATACTTGGAACTACATTTCCCGTGATCCCCAATGGGTTTCCTGTTTTTGATTACGTATTCAAGGTGAGGGACTGTTTTAAAATAGGGGGGAAGTGACTTTGAACTTCCTCTTTAGCTACATGAGTGCGTGAAGAGACAAAAGGTAAAATGGTGGAGGCAGTTTGAATTCTTACCAGCGTGTGGTCTAATGATATTATCTCTATCAGCATGGCTTTCATTAAACTACTAATTTATATTATTATATCAGTCTTTATTATTTTTAATCATAACAGTTTGGTAAACCAGAAGGTCAAAATTCGAACTCTCAATTTTCTAGATAGCCTAAGAAGAAGCCATGCGGCTCTGGGACCCAGAGTCTCAGAAACGATCTTTTTCCTCGCCCAGTCCTCTCCTGATTTTCCCCAGCCTAGAGGCTATCCTACAGGGAAGAGAGACAATGGTTTTAATTGCTGCTGGGCTGAGAATTATTTTGCTCAATGCCCTGGGCCTGGTGGCCCTTGCAGACACAAAAACGCTGGTACCCAGCCAGTTTTGTCTCGCCGCTGATCTCCTGACTCCATTTCTGCTGCTTCCTGCCGCACCTCACTTCCTGCCAGTGCCCAGTGCCTGTGATCTTTGCCTATTTTACTGCTGCCTCATGTTCCTGCTACAAGCTCGCCAGTGCAGACCATTTCTGTGCATCTGGAATCTTGAGATTTCCAAGAAGCGACCCCCCACCCTGACTTGCTGAAGCCATTCAGCTTCAGCTCTGCTGCTAAAGAATTTGGGAAGTATTCCCCTTTCTCTCTACTCTCTTATAGGGGACTCTTAACTTGAAAGGCATTCTAGCCCTCCACATGTTTCTCTAAAGACCTAATTTAGGCACCCCCCACCCCCACAGGCTCTACACGTGGGTATTTTCTACAAAACTGATCTAAGCTTTTCTCTAGCCCGGAGCCCAAGACCTGACCTAGGGTCTGAGCCTTGAACTAGCATTTACCCTTAATCGGGCCGCATGGCCTATTCACCCTGTATCTGCTTAGAACTTTGAACTTAAAAAAAACCCCTTATTTTTAAAACCTCAGGACTGAATGACTTTTAAAGAGACTGTAGCTTACTGCATTTTGCTAATTAGTTTTGTAAATTAATCTTGCTTATTTCGTTGATTTTCCTGTTGCACTGAATCATTTTAAATTAATGAAGTTTGTGGCTGCTAGATTAATTCTGTTTATGATTTTATTGTAACTCCCAAATAATGAGAAAAATCTATTAGAACTGGTAAGAGGTTTGACCAGCTTGTTAATCTGGTACTCACATTATATTTCCTACACATTTTTTAAAGTTGTAAATTGCCTTATGTATACTGGATTTATAGGAGCACATGTCTTTTAAGTTTTTATTCTATCTTGGTAATTGTGTTCAACCTTGGAGAGTTTGATACCTGCCTTGAGATTTAAATTGTAATTTTATGAGAGGTCTTTTAAAAATTTACTTTAGATGCCTAGTACCCTTCTGTATAAATAATAAGGTTTTTATGTATTTATTTTAAAGAATTGTTGTCTTAAAGGATAAGCTTTATATATTTTATTGTGAAGAATTGTTGTCTTATATTTTTTTTGATATTAGTCTATGTTTTGGCCTCTTTTGTCATAGGGATCTAGAATTCTTGAGGATAATTTAGACCAGAAGATTTTTTTTTAATATCAGATTTTTATATGGAAGCAGTAACAGAATTTGTTGAGAAACTCTTAGCCAAGGTTTAAAAGTTGTAACAAGTATATGATTTTTTGAACATCATTGTTTATTGTTTTAAAATGTGTTATTAGAAATATGGTACTCTATTTGAATGTGCATTGTGAATCTGCTACTTTGTAAAACCCACTTTCTCTCACAGAAAATCTCATTTTTGGGTAACAAAACCCTTCTAGTTCTAAG
>NC_058131.1:227482905-227491892 GCF_016433145.1 Gracilinanus agilis | reverse complement strand
CCTTTCTTTACATTTAGCTCTTTAGTCATCACTATTACACACATGGCTAAGGTAGTCACAGCAAAGGAAAGCTAGGCGGACTACCACCAGGTTAATATTAAGTTTTGTTTTCAACACTCAGGCTAGGAGAAGATTCCAGCCCTCTCTTCTAGACAAACTCTCTCTGGGGTCTGACATTCTGAAGGTCTACACCAGCTTAGCATTCAAATAATCATGAGTCAGAACAAAACTCAGAAAGGAAAGCCATTGTTTTCCATCTGCTGAGGCTTCATTCTTACCTTTATTATAGAGGCATTTGGCTATCCAGTAGATTAAAAGCTGTCCACCCTCAGACACTTATTAGCTGTGTGACCCTGGGCAAGTCACTCCCCTTTGATTGCCTCACTTTCCTTAGTTATAAATTGAGATAATATTAGCACTTACCTCCAAGGGTTGTTGTATCAAATGAAATAGTTTCTGTAATAAGTGCTTAGCACAATTCCTGGCACACAGACACTGTATAATACTTACTCCATTCTCCTTTCATATATATATATATATATATATATATATTTGTGTCAGAAGCAAAATTTCATTGTTTTGGTGTTTTATTTCAGGCTGGGAAGAGGCTTATTCTTTTCCTCCCTCTGTCTTGCTTATTTGATTTGTATTTACTGCTGTTTTCTCACCTCTCTCCTGGGCATTTACCACTGAAACTACTTCTGTGTATTGTTATCATTTCATGTATTTGGTATATCTCATCTCAATGAAATTTAATTCAATTTTATGAATACTAATTAAACTTCTATTAAGTATAAGATTGGGAAGATGTGAACCTGCATTGGTAGAAAGAGTTCTTCATCTTGGAATCTCATATATGGAGGAAATCATAGATCCAGCAAGTGACTGAGAAAAAGTAAACCTTTGGAGTAAATTTCTCTATCACAATCTTATATCCAAAATAGAAAAAAAATTCATTCAGATTTATAAGACTATGCCATTTCCCAATAAATAAATGGCCAAAGAACAGGCAGTTTTCAAGAGTGAAAATACAGGCTATCACTAGCCATATGAAAAAATGCTCCTAATCCCTAATAATTAGAGAAATACAGATTAAAACAACTCTGAAGTTACATTTCACATTGGCAAAGACAACAAAAAGTGAAAATGGCAAATTTTAGATGAGCTTCTTGAAAACAATCACATTAATGTATTGTTGGTAGAATTCCAGAAAGAAACTTGGAATGAAGCCCCAAAAATTACTTAATTGTGTATACCATTTGACTAAATCATACCATTTCTAAGCCTATATCTACAGAGATCAAAGAAGGAACAAGACTTATATATATAAAAATATTTATGGCAATTCTTTTTATAGTAGCCCCCCAAATGGAAACTAAAGATATCCTGACTTTTGCGGGAATATCTAAATAAATTTAAGTATATGAATAGAAAGGAATATTATTATGCTGTTAGAAATGACGAAATGGACTGTTTCAGAGGAAACTGGGAAGACCTTTATGACCTGATGTAGAGTGAACTGGGAAGAACTAGGAGAACAATTTATACATTAACAATGGCACTACAAAAAAAAAAAAAAAAACAACTTTTAAAGACTTTAGAACTCTGATTAATACAGTGACAAGGCAAGAGTTGAGAGAATTGAAGATGAATCATGCTATTCACCTCCTGATGGGGGTTGTTGAGGGAACCTTAAAATCCAAAATAAGACATACATATTTGGATATGGCCAATATCAAAATTTATTTTGCTGTTCTATGAGAGAGCTTTAAAAAATATTTTTTTCTCTGTTGGGTGGGGCAATAAGAGAAGGGAGACAATAAATATTTATATATAGAGAAATAAAACTATAATGACAAACACAAACTTCAGGCTCAGTTTTTGTCCCTATCCCTATGTAAATGACATCATGCTGAGCACTAGGAATATAAAAACACATTTTAAGTATCTTGAGATCAGGGACTATTTTAATTTTCTTTCACATCTTTTCTAACACCTATAACAGGGTCTTACACATAGTAGATGATAGGTATATTTTGTCAATTCATCATAATACCTGATAATTTTGTTGCTTTATTCTCTTCCTCAAAAACCTCAGTGTCTACTATTTCACAGTAAACTTTCTATATTTTAACCAAGCTTCACTTTGACTTCAGGAAACATCTCCTGTACCATAGAATTATATTAAAAGACTATACTTTGATGGTTATGGAAGCATTGTTAGTGATCAAAGGATCACAGATTAGAGTTGGGATCTTAGAGGCCCATGTAATCCAATCCCCTTATTTTACAGATGAGGAAACTGAGGCTTGGGTAGATGAAGTGAGATGTCTAAATCACACAAAAAAATAGCAGAACTAAGTTTTGAGAAGTTAAATGATTTGGGAGGTGGTGGGGTTGGGGTGGTTTCTTTACAGAGCCAATATGTATATGAGTCAAAAGTATTAATATTATTAAAGAACCGAACCAGAAGTTCCTGGGTACCCTGGCTGAAAATGGTTTAGTGAAATGACTCAGCCATTTTATTCTTCTGTAACAAACAGAGGGACTGGGCACTGATATAAATTGACCATCAAAACCATAGAATCTAGGTCATAGATATTTCCTGGTATGGTTTTAAAGCTCAGAGAATAATAATAAAAACTAATATTTATATAGCACTACATACTAAAAACCTTACAATTATCTCTTTGAATCTTCATCATAATGCTGGGAGGTAGTAAGTATCTGAGGTGGGATTTCAAGTTAGGATACAGGGTATTGCTGGGGAACCTGTCTCTGGCTTAGGGTTCTCTGAGCCTGTGTCTCCCTGGCAAAATAAGAATGATATAATATAATATGATAATAACAATAAGATAGTAATATCTGTACTACTGACCTCACAGGGTGGTTGTGGTGACATTGCTCTTTAATCTGTACAGGGCTACAGAAATGCCATTACTTTTTACAGTGCCTTGTCTATAGTCGACACTTAATACAGGTCTGTTGAATCCAATTTGGTTAAACCTTCTTACTTTACAGAAATCTGAAGCTCCTTCAGAGAAAGAGATTTACTCAGAGTCCTTCAACTAGTTACTAGCAAAGCCGGGCTGAAACTGGAGCTTCTTGAATCCCAGGCTGGCACAGTGGAAAGAGCCTTGGAATGAACTCTTTTCTGACTGCTTCTTTTTCTACCTGGTAACCTTGAGAAAATAGTTTAATCCTTCTGCTCCTCCATTTCCTAATCTTTAAAATGAGTCAGACTAAATGACCTCTGCCTTTATTTCTTTAGAGCGGCTAGGTGGAGCAATAGATAAAAGCATTAGTCCTGTACTCAGAAAGACACATGTTCAGATTTGGTTTCGGACACTTTATTTGCAATGTGATTTTAGGCAAGTCACAACCTCGGATTGCCTTAATCCTTAATTGGAGAAGGAAATGGCAAGCCAATCTTCGCCATGGGCAGTATTGGTCCAAAAGGTCATAAAGAGTTGAATACAGCCGAATAATGAGTGTCTTATTAATGAACTGTTCCTTAGGCTTTAAACGAGGTGACACACCTGTGAGTGAGTGTGAGTGCGCGCACTCTATTTCAATGTTCATACGGCTTCCATCAAGGTGACAGCTCCCTTGGCTCTCCTTTTCCAAGAGGAGTTTTCCAGTAGTTACTAGGTAGGAAAACGAAATACACTCGGTCCCTTTAAAAGAGGTGGCCTACTCTTCAAAGAAACGGGGTTTAGGGACGGCTGGGAACCTGGGAACCTGGGAACTTGAACTTGGGCAATCCCTCATTAAAAGAGTCGTCTTGCGTCACGCTCCACCCTAGCCAATCAGAATGGAGACTCGAGGCACGCATTACTAAGGCGACGGGAGAGACGCCTTCGGGCTAAGAGTGAACGAGCTACCGCTTCGCCCTAGAGGTTGTGACCCCTTGCGGCTTCCTTATCTCGCCCACTCCTCCCAGTACCCGTTCCCGGGCGACTAGCTTTTCAGTCTGTCCCAGATCCGCTGGCTGGGCGGAGATCGGAGCTGTCAAGTGCCCACGGGGGCAACGAAGATGGCGGCGGTGGCTTCAGCGGCGATGTGGGGGACCCCCTTCCTGGGATCCGGGAAGCTATAACATGAATCCTTCTCCGCCCGCCGCACCCCAGCCCCAGGGATTCCGACCTCGCCCGGCCTCGGTCCCGGAATAACGGGCGCTCGCCCGGGCAAAGTTGGTGTGGTGGTGCTGGTGGCGGCGTCACCCACTCAGGTGAGGGGCGCGTGGGGCCGGGGTTGGGGGGCGGGCAGCTTATCCGCGGGAGCGAGCATGGCATGCGATGTTTATAAACACGGAGCGGTGCAGCCGCCGCCTTTCCAGAAACAGGCCTTGGGAAACTCTCTGGCTGATCATTAGTTCCAGGCGTGCGGTGCCGGGGCGGAGCATCCGGTGCGGACCTGGCTAGGGCTGTGCAGATGCGGAAGAGCAGCCAACTGGAAAGGGATGAAGGGAATACACCCTGCACCTTTCCTAGTCTGTGGGCTTCGGTGGAGTGAGCACGCAAGGCCTGGAGGCTTGCTCCTAGGAGTTGTTATTTCAAGTAATGCTTCTTTTAAATGCATTCTGCCCTCCCTTCCACCTCACTGAGTTCCTAGATTACTTCTAGACTCAAGCTTAAAAGTCATCTCCTTTAGGGAAGACTTCGCCTGATCTTGCTGGTGACAGGCTCTCTTGCTCTTCAAGTTAGCATATTCGTTCAATTTGCAGGTTTTGTTTGTTTGTTTTTTAAGCTTTAATTGTGCTAGACTCTTATGCTGGAGATAGAAAGACAAAAATGAAATTTGCCCAGGGGGAGCTTACATTCTTTTGGAAAGTTTTCTTACTCCTCCCTCCCTCTTTGAAGTTGTAACTTACTTGAGGGCAGGGACTATTTTTCAATTTTGTCTTTTGTGTCCTTAGGGCCTAGGGAAGATTTCCTTGTACATGATTTGCACTTAAGAAATGCTTATTGGATTTGATTGCATGGAATTCTCACTTAGTTGGAAGCTTATATCCAGGGGTGGATTAGTTGAGGAAGATTTTGTGGAAAATGTATTCATTTTAAGCCTGCTACTTAACATGCTACTGAAAATTACCTTTATGTGGCCCTGGAATGAGAGTATTCATCATTCCAAGCACAGTATGCAATTTCACAAATAAAAGGTGAGGTCATGGGCACAGAAAACAATTGCTCTGGATAAACAAAATCTGCAGGCTCAAGATGAGTCAACATTGTGATATTCTAAGGTTTAAGCTTGCATTAGAGTTTATGACTGCTATAGAAAAGACAGTAGCTAGGAGTGGGGAGGTGATGGTTCTCTTTGTATACATGAAACTTTTGGTTTTGGGTGTGATGTTTTAGGAAGGAGATTATCCAGAGGTGGGCAACCAGTATACCACAGGGCTTCCAGTTATTTATGAGGATTAGCTAGAAACCTGGAACAACTTAGCCTGAGAAGAAAAGACTCAGCTTGAACATGATACTTGAAGATAATTATTTGAAAGTTATAGAAGGCAGATTAGACTTGGCAGTCTAGACTTGGGGATCCAGAGAGAGCAGAACTGGAATCTGTGGATTGTATTAGCAAATAGGTAAATTTAGGTTTAATGACAGAAAGACTTTTCCAATAATTAGAGTTATTAGTAGACTGGGTTACAACAGGAGATGTTCAGGCAAATAATAGATGATCAATCCATAGGCATTTCATAAGCACCTGACACATGCAGTTCACTGCAATAGGAATACAAAAACAAACCCCCCAGAGATCTCTAAAGTGGATTATTTTTTAGGTATAGGTTGGACTAAATGAACTTTTAAATTTATTTGAAGTCTTGATATTCAAAAATTTTATTTGTTTAAATGCATTGGTTATTTAGGGGCTCTGGTCACTTACTGTGACATCAGACATACCCTAGATTTTAAGAGAAAGACATTGTTTCATTGGGGGTAGATTTGTGAATTGATCCAACCATTGTAGAAAGCAATTTGAAATTATACTTTAAAAGTAGCTAAAATATCCATACCCTTAGTCTCAGAGATCCTACTGATAGGAATATGTTCTTAGAACATCAGAATCATGAAGAAAAGTATTACATATAGTCAAGAAAAATATTTATAGTAACACTCTTATGGTAGCTAAGAATTAGGGGAAAAATAAGTGTCATAATTGAAGAGTAGCTAAACAAACCTTTATAGATGAGTAGGATGGATTGTTCCTGTGCTGTAAGAAATGATATATGTGAAGAGCTTGATCAATGGAATTAGGATTAGATAGACAATACACAGAAACAAATGAACCTAATAGCTTAGTGTTCAAAAATTCTAGGACCCTAGCTACTGGGATTGAGACTGACTATTTGATAAAAACTTTTGAGAAAATTAGGCAGCAGTCTGGCAGAAGTTAGTTTTAGCCTAATGCCTTATACTATATGCCAAGATTAGCTCTAAACAGAATACATGACCTATACATAATAAAAGGTAATATCATAAACATCCTAGAACCACAAAAAAAGTATAATTTTTAGCATTCCAGGATTGATTTCACTGAAATCCTGTTCCTTTTCTTGAGGCAAAAAAAATCCTTCTGTAGAGTTTGAAGTAACAGTGCTGAAGCTCTATTACTCACATTGCTGATGAATCTAAGGTGTAGATCTTATCCTACCTGCCCAGGTCAGAGTGACCCATCTACATCTCTGTGAGGGAGCCAGTCTACTACCTGCTTCTGCTCTGCTATCCTGACTGGTCTGTGTACTCTGATTTTCAAAAGGGTAAGGGAAATAGAGTCTACATATTTGTAAATTAGTGAGTTTGACTTTGAATTTGGCATAATTTTAGAGTCTACTAAAAGAATGGTTTGGTGAACAACTAGAAAAAGAAATGGTGATCATTATAAACCCATAATCCTAGCCACATAACTTCATCAAGAACAAGTTACACCAGATTAACCTCATTTCTCTTTTGGTAAGATTACAGAATTAATACTCCATAGAGACATATCTCAACTTTAGTAAAGGGTCTCTTATGCAATCCTCATGTTCAAAATAAAAAGATTTGGGCCAGATGATGTTATAAAGTCATAATATATATAGTCATTAATGGCTGCAGGTCATCTTGGAAGGAATTTTTTTATTGGAGTGACCCAGGGAATTATGCTTGTCCCTCTTGCTTTTTATCATTTTCATCAGTGACTTAGTTGAAAGGATTGGCATCACATTGGAATGACAGACATAGGATCTAAAAAAGATCTTGATATAATAGAATGATGGGATGAATGTAAGTAAAACCTTCCACTTGAATTTTTTAAAAATCATCTTTTCAGGTATAGGGTAGAGGAATTCTGGCTAAGTAACAGTTTGTATGAAAAAAGATTTGGATGTTTTAGTGAAATGCAAGTTCATTATGATTTAGCATTCTGACTTGGAAGCCAAAAAAAGCCAGTGTTGGCTTAGGCTGCATTGAAAGGACCTGGTCAGATCACATCTGAAGCATCATACTTGACATTTTAGGAAGGGCATTGGAAACAAGTATGTCCAGAGGAAAGAGACTAGGATAGTAAATCAAACTGGATATTGGGTCAGAGAAGAATTGGTTGAAGAACAGGGGATGATTAACCCAGAGAATTCAATTTAATCAGGGGACAAAAGATCACAGGTTTAGAGCTGAAAGGGACCCTTCGAGACCATCTACTTCAACAATTTATCTTACAGTACTTGAAGAGTTGTCAAGTGAAAGAAGGATTAGAATTGTTCTGTTTGATTCTAGAGGACAGAACTAGGAAAAAAAATTGAGAAGATAGAAAGGCAAGTTTTGACTTGATGTAAGGAACAACTTCCTAAACATTAATGTTGTCCAAAAAAGGAATTGTCTGCTTGAGGAGGTAACAGGGTTGAGGGGGGCTTTTTTTTTCAGTTGAGGTTCTCTCTTTACTCTTGGTCTGTAAATGGAGACATGTTGATTACTTTTTTGGCAGTGTCACAGGAAAGGATTCAGCTTAAGGTTTAAGTTTAATTACATTTTTGGAAGTCCTTTCCAGCTCTAAGGATTTATGATTTTATATAGTGATGAGAGTTGAAGTCATCATAATCAATGAAATCTAAAAATTTGAAGGCAGGTGATTGAGGATTGAACCTTGGTTTATATCTACATTTGGAGTTAGGAATTAATCCAGTGGAGGTAGGAAGCAGTGTTGTTTGTGGAAAGCCAGGACTATGCAGTATCAAGGAATCTAGTGAAAGAGCATTTCAGAGAACTATGGTCAGCTCTTTGCTGAATCCTAGAGGGCCTTGATGGCCTTTCCCTCAAGGTACAGAGTGATGCAGGATGTGGTGGTGATGAATATTACAGAAAAGTTAAAAAAAAGAGGACCTCAGCTTTTTGAACATAGTAAATAGGAGGAACTGACTGATTTTGTTGGAGAGAACAGTTTCATTAGAGTGATAGGGCAGAAACCAGTAGAGTATAGAGGGACCCTAGCAGTAATTTAACCCAACTCATTTTACACATGAGGAAACAGGGTCAGAGAGGTTAAATAAATTGCCCAATGTCTCATAGGATAATAAGTGACAAAGCTGGAATCCCAGGTTCTTTGATTCCATATCTTTTGTAAGTTGTAAGTTGTCATCAGGGCCCAGCTGGTAGAGGTATAATCCATAGCTTTGTTACCTTTTTAAAAAAAAAATCTGGCTATAGTCAATATGTATGTTCTTTCTTTGTCCTACTGATTATGCTGCATATCACCTTAATTCTTGTCCAGTTTTTATGTATGTCACAGTTTTTCTAATGATGCTGTAATACTCCATTCTACTCTATGCTGTTGCTTATTCTGCCATTCTTCTATCATTGGGCAGAAGGGCTAGTTCTAGTTTTTTGCTATTATAAACAAAACACTCATGACTAACTATATGCATCTTTCTCTTTCTTTCTTTCTTTCTTTCTTTCTTTCTTTCTTTCTTTCTTTCTTTCTTTCTTTCTTTCTTTCTTTCTTTCTTT
>NC_058131.1:227467455-227480043 GCF_016433145.1 Gracilinanus agilis | reverse complement strand
TTTCTTCCTTCCTTCCTTCCTTCCTTCCTTCCTTCCTTCCTTCCTTCCTTCCTTCCTTCCTTCCTTCCTTCCTTCCTTCCTTCCTTCCTTCCTTCCGTTATTTTTGTGATATAATTATGGCACATGGATTGTTTGGTGAGAGGATCTAATCAGTTTGGTAATTTCTGTTGTATATTGTTGTTCATTTGTATCAGTCAGGCCTGATCCCATTTGTTGTTTTCATGGCAGAGATACTGGAGAAGTTTGCTATTTCCTTTTCCATTCCTTTAATAGATGAGGAAACGGAGGCAAACAGAGTGAAGTGATTTGACCAGGGTCACACAGGTATAGTGCATGAGGCTGCATTTGAGCTCAGGTTTTCCTGCCTCCAGACTGTGCTATATCCACTGTGGCACCAAGCTTTCTATTGTATATTTCCAAATAGTAAACTTTGAGAAATTTCACAAACCTTTAATCTCACAAACATTGTTTTGCCACAATGCTGTCAACATTTAATCATTTTTAATTTCTTGTCAATTTAGCAGGTGTAATAAAGGTAGCATGTGGCAAAACAATGCTTTTGAGAGAGTAGGCTGGTAAGATCCATCATCTCTTGTTTCTTCCCCTCCCCTCTTATTGCTTTCCCTCCTCTTTTCTCCCCTTTCTTCTTCATTTCCTTCACTCTTCTCCACTCCCCTTCCTTAAACACCATGCCGTATACCAAGATTTCAGGGTATAGGAATGAGAACCATGGGAAAAAATGTCAAGTCCAAATGATGGTGAGGTGCATGTGGCTAAGAGTACTCACTCTGAAGCTGCAGGACCTTGATGTCCTTTCTGGAAAGTTATCCTGATTAGGAATGGTATATCCACGATGGATGAATCTTTCCTCTTTTCAACTGGCCTTATTTTGTGCAAGACACTATTTCTGAGGGACCACTAGCTCAGCTGGGCTTGCTTCTCATAGGGATTGGTGTGTTGGCTGAACAATCCAGTTTGTTTCTGAGCTGAGTAGAGCAGCTCACTTGGTGCCTATGTTGGATGCTTCCCAAGTTCTACTGTTGCTGGAATGGGACCAGTAGTTACTGTGGCTGATGGATGGCCTGGAAAGCCACATTGTGCCAGGTAAGTAGCTTGGATGCTGAGTTTTTCTCAGGAAGTGGTGTCTCCACTGACCATCTCTTTGATTGGCAGCTTCAGTCTTTTTGTGCCTTCATTCACTGTCTTTACTGGAGTATTTGACTCTTTAAACTAAAGCGCTACAAAGGTCTTTCTGGTAGGGCAGTCACCCTTAGCTAAGGATTAGCAGAAGTTTCTTTCTTTGAATTTTGTACATCACCTGTTAGTAGGACATGGGAAAAGTCTTGCTATTTCTATTTGACATGGTCTCTTTATTTTTAAGGTCACATTCTTTTAGTCCCACTTCATTTACCTTTTTCCCTATTAGGTTCAGTAAAGTAGCACGAACTGCTAAATTATTTATAGACTTAACTAAAGATTTTTATAGTTGATCAATCCCTTTTTCTCCATAGACTATTTGGTCCTTTAGGAAGTTTATGGACCATAAATTGTCCTTTAAATAATTGGATGTCTAAACATTACAGAGGGTATAAATAAAAGTTATTTTTTTTAAAATTAATTAATTTATTTTTTTAAATGTTTTTTTAAACCCTTAACTTCTGTGTATGAGTTCCTTGGTGGAAGAGTGGTAAGGGTAGGCAATGGGGGTCAAGTGACTTGCCCAGGGTCACACAGCTGGGAAGTGTCTGAGGCCAGATTTGAACCTAGGACCTCCCGTCTCTAGGCCTGGCTCTCAATCCACTGAGCTACTCAGCTGCCCCTATAAATAAAAGTTATAAGCTTGTTTGTTTTATAAAATATTCTTTAAGAATTCATTATAGTTCTCAGCTTTTTGTCCTTTAATTTTATATAAGCTTTCATCTTAACACCTGGTTATTCTTCTACATACTATTCTACTATACACAATGAGCTTTATTTGTTTGTACAGTTTTATAACAGAAATGTGAAACCTGTAAATTTTAAAAATGAAAATGAGATGAGCAATTTAACATCATAGGATTTAGAAATGGGACTTTGTCAAATAAGATTTTATCGTGTTTAAAAATTTAAGAAAAAGAATAATGAAGGAGTTTTCCTACCCAGAGTACTTTCCAATTTCATAGTTGTGCTATAATTTATTCTAAAATTGGTTTTAGAATCCAGAAATAACAAATTCTTTGTATTATCGAAGCTATATTTCCAAGATTACTGTAGTTCTTAGTCATAATTTTGAATGTTTAATCTTTTTACTTCATTTCTTTCCCTGCTTAAGTCTTGCTAATTCCTTCCTTTTGGCTGACATTTATTCTCTTCTATCCATTTATATCATCCTTACTGTAACTCAGACTATCAGTAAATAGTCAGTAAACATTTTTTAAAATGCTTTTTATGTGATAGGCACCATGCTAAGTGCTGGGGACACAAAAGATGTCTGACCTAAACTTTTTTTTTCTTAAATGGAGGTTTCTTATTCAGGCCCTTCCTCTAATCAGAGAGTTGGGTAGGGATGAGGTGAAGTTCTAAGGTTAATGTGCTCTTCCTGGACTGATTGGTCAGCCATTTTCAGTTTCTCCTGTCTCTACTCCATCTTCCATTCAGTTTTGCCCATAGTTTTCCTATGGCATTGGTGTGGTCATATCACCTGCTACTCACTGCTTCAGTATAAAGTTAGAAATTTTCTAGTCTAGCTGTTAAAGCCCTTCACAATTGGACTCTTAACTTACCATTACACCTTTATTCTCTATTTCTTCCCATCATATATTCTGTTTCAGCTAAACTAGGTCTCTGTACTGGGCTTTGGTGGATGGTGGAAAGTAAGGAAATGGGAGTGCCAACCTCAGGACCAAATGCAGATATGTAGAAGAATTAGAAAGGACTCTGGAAAAGGAGTATGAAAATATGGAAGGAAATCACCTAAAAATAATCAACCATTTATATTCCATTGATTCTAAAAGAAAACTTTTATTGTGAGATTTTTTTTTACCAGTTACAAAACCTCTTAAAAAATACTCCTTGTTTGTTATTTTTTTCCTCAGGCTGTTTCATCATTTTAAAATGTTTCATCATTTTAAAATGAGTGGTGGCAGTTGAAGGAAAAGCAGAAAAATTGAGATCTAGAATCCTTATGATGCCCTTGCTCCAGGCCATTGCAGCTATAAGCATCTGTTTTGATGGAAGGTACCAGATCCTCCATTTGGTGGTGGTGGTGAGGATGTCTAGAAAGCTCTACTTTTTCCCCACAGAAACGTTGGTCAATTTAGTAAACACTTATTAATGGACTACTGTGTGTAAAGCACTGTTTGTTGGTGTTGGATATAATGATTAGATTCAAGAGTACTATATTTAAATTATATTACAAATACTATTACGACTTAAATGGGCATTATAGACTGACCCAGAAACCTAAATTGCCAATTTATAACACTATTTTTATGGGAAAATGCTTTCTTAGTTTGAAAGTAAAGGATTTCACGTGAACTTTTTTCTTTTCTTTTTTAATTTAGAATTTTTTCCCATAGTTATGTGATTCATGATTTTCACCCTTTTTCCAACCCCCTCCCTGAGCTGATAAGCAATTCCACTGAGTTTTGCATGTATCATTTATCAAAACCTATTTCCATAATATTAATATTTGCAGTAGAATTATCATTTAGAGTCAACATCCCCAATCATATCCCCATCAAACCATGTGATCTATCATATGTTTTTCTTCTATGTTTCTGCTTCCACAGTTCTTTCTCTGGGTGTGGATAACGTTCTTTCTCATTCCTCTGGGTTGTCTTGGGTCATTGCATTGCTGCTAGTAGAAAAGTCTGTTACATTCTTTTGTGCCATAATGTATCTGTCTCAATGCCCTTCTGGTTCTTCTTTTTTTGCTCTGCATCAATTCCTGGAGGTTGTTCCAGTTCGCATGGAATTTCTCCAGTTTATCATTCCTTTTCAGCACAATAGTATTCCATCACCATTAGATACCACAGTTTGTTTAGCCATTCCCCATTTGATGGACACTCCTTCATTTTCCAATTTTTTGCCACCACAAAGAGCACGGCTATAAATATTTTTGTACAAGTCCTTTTCCTTATTATCTCTTTGGGGTACAAACCCAGCAGTGGTATTGCTGGATCAAAGGACAGGCAGTCTTTTAAGGCTCTTTGAGCATAGTTCCAAATTGCCCTCCAGAATGGCAAGACCAATTCACAACTCCACCATTAGTGCAGTGATGCCCCAATTTTGTCACATCCCCTCCAACTTTCCAACTTTTTTATCACTTTCCTTTGCTGCTATATTGACCAGTCTGCTAGTTGTGAGGTGGTTTCTCAGAGTTATTTTAATTTGCATTTCTTTAATCAGGAAAATTTAGAACACTTTTTCATGTGCTTACTGATAGTTTTGATTTCATTGTGTGAAAACTGCCTATTCATTTCCCTTGACCATTTGCACATGAACTTTTTCACAAAAATTTTTACACATGTACTTTTGGAACACACCCTGTTCATAAGTTTATAAGCAAACAATTAAAAAAAACAACCCAAGACATTTTTAACTGCTTCTAGTTCTGTCATATCATGGGGTAGCAGACCTCAAAGCTTTTATATCTCTCATTTGGAAACCAGCCTTTTATTTTTATTTTTATTTTTTTAAACCCATAACTTCTGTGTATTGGCTCCTTGGTGGAAGAGTGGTAAGGGTGGGCAATGGGGGTCAAGTGACTTGCCCAGGGTCACACAGCTGGGAAGTGTCAGAGGCCAGTTTTGAACCGAGGACCTCCTGTCTCTAGGTCTGACTCTCAATCCACTGAGCTACCCAGCTGCCCCTGGAAACTAGCCTTTTAAATAAGTACTAATTTGGAAAACATATTAGCTTTATCTCTCTTTATATATCTAGACCTTCTTATCTAGATATAGAGTCATATATCTATATCTGTCTTTCTGCCTATCTAAAAAATGAACATGAGGGTAACTAGGCATTACAGAAGGTTAGTATGTGACCTCAGATACTTCTATCTGTGTGACCCTGGGCAAGTTGCTTAACTCCACTTGCCTAGCTTGTGACAGCCTTCTGTCTTAGAATTGGTACTAAGACAGAAGGTAAGAGTTTTAAAAAATAGAATAAAATGAACCTTTTACCAAAAAAGTAGACTCTGAAATGGCCCTACTCTTGAGTTTTGTGATCTGCTATCACCAGTAAAATAGATTAAAATTGGTATGCTATGCAAATACTGAAACCTGATAAGATTGTGTTATCCCTTTAGTTGGGCACTCTGATATCTGAGTTGATTTCAGGTTCAGTGTTATGACATGAGAAAAGTATTATGTTGAGAGATGGGAAACCTGCTATTGATTGTTTGTAGGACCTTGAACAAGTGGATTTACTTCTTTGGTGTTCAGTTTCCTCATTCCAGTGAGGTGGCACAGTAGATGGGAACTCTAGGCCTGCAGTCAGGAAGACCTTGAGCAGGTCACTTATCCTTTCTTTGTCATTTTGCTCAGTTGTAAAATCGGAACAATCTATCATCTATTTCATAGGGTTGTTGTGAGATCAAATGAGGTAATATTTGTAAGGTGCTTATCACAGTGACTGGCACATTGTAGATACTAGTTCTTTTTAGTTCTCTAGTTCTCTTTCTTTTCCCCTCTCTCCTCCTTTCTCCTCCTTAAGTGTTCTAGGGCCAGGGGTAAATTCACTTGTGAGGTGCGGCGAGAGTGGTCCTAGGACAGAAGGCATTGTCAGGAGGATGATGTTGGAACACAAAGCCCCTCGGATGACAGAGACAGAACTGGGGCCATTCCATTGTGAGCAGGAGAAATGTCATGGGGCTCCTTCAGGAAAGACATGATCTGAGTCTCCTAGACACCCCGGTTCTGTGTAGTTGGGGTGGCCCTTCCCTTGGGGAGCCTGGCCCTCCCTAAATTGACGTCAAACCCTTGACTTCCAGTGTGGTGGAAGGCAGGTCCTGGGAGAAGAATGCTACTGTGATGAGGCTCTGGGGATGGTTTCTGAGGAGGGATTAGTGGGAGTGATGGGTTTGTTTAGAGAGAATGAGGCCAGCTGGAGAACTGCCAAGAGAAACAAATCATGTCCTCATACTTAATATTGGTGCCTGGGACACCTAGTTAGAGCTTCAAGTTCTAAAATTTTATGATTGGAGGTTGTCAAAATAGTTGCTATGAAAACCACTTTAAAAATGAAACAAGTTCAGGGTAGAGCTAAGTAGTAATTTCTCCAAACCTGGAACTCGGACATCCCTCTATGGCTCTTTGGCATTCTTCCTCTTGTATCTGGGAAGTCTCTGTCTTGATAGATGTTATTGTTTTACTAGACTATGAGTCACTAAACTAGATTCTTTGCATTCTGGAGGGTGCTGAAAATTGTCTATGATATGTAGAGATAGTTCTTTTCTCCTCCTTTGGTTTGTTTATTCTTCTCTATGGTATCTTCAGAGAACCATCTTTCTGCAATGCTTTGGAGAACGGTGTCTGAATAGTTTTTTGTCAATGATGGAATCTGAAATCTGAAATGCTGAAACAATCTCCCTAGAACTAGCTAATTGCTTTCTGCTCACTGAAGGGTGAGAATGGAATTTCTTCTCAATCTACTCTCTACTCTCTCTGCCGTGTACTCCCTCCTCCCAGAGTTATTGATGACATTAAGATATTTTATGTTCTGAGCAAAATTTGTTTTCATGAGGACTCTTTTTCCCCCACTCTTTTTTGTACTAAAAATCTGAAGAGTGACTTAGAAGGAAGCAAAATAAAGTTGATTATTAGTTCCCAAAGCAGTTCCAGTAAAAATACATGTTCTTTGAGAGCCAACACTGTTTTTCATTTTTGTCCTTCTACCTAGCACAATACCTTATGTGTACCTTACATATAGGTGTTTAATAAATATTTGTTGGACTGAATTGGTTTTGAATCTGGACTGCTATTAATTACCTACCTGTAAGATAGCCACATGGCAATTATTGATCCTTTTCTGGGTATCAATTTATTACTAGTCTTTTGACTTCCTTATGTCTCTTAAAAAAACTTCTGTCTTAGAATCAGTACTGTATTGGTTCTGATTTGCTCAGGATCACACAACTTAAAAGTGTCTGAGGTCACATTTGAACCCAGGCCCGACTCTCAATCCATTGTGCCACCCCATTAATGTCTCTGTTAGCTCTAAATCCTATGATAATTCTAAATCCTATGATAATTTTTGTTGATGCCAAATGTGATACTTCCACTTAAAAGCTGATTTCTTTTGGCCCAGACTTAAGAGTTTATTAGTTTTGGGGAATGCTCAAAGAGGAAACATCCTTTACCTGTGACCTGCCAAGGAGTTTCACCGCCTCTTCACCACCTTACCTATTTGGCCCAAGCTGGGCTTCTTGCTTAGTTGATCGGCTCACTGTCCATTATATGCCATACTGACTTTCTAAGTGGTGGTTTCATTGGAATCTTTGGCATGTGTAGATTTCTTTGTGTGTTTGGATTTCTCTGTCTGTCTGTGCATCTATCTATGTACCTATAACTTCCCTAAAAGGTTAATGTAAGTTATCACTAAGATCTCTTCTTGTGGGTACTTTAGGAGTCCAGCATCTAGGGTAAATTCACTTAGAGTTATAGTCTTGGAGTCAAGAAGACAGTTCAGATCCTGCTATTCTAGCACTTATTAGCTATGTGACTCTAGGCAAGTCACTTTCCTTCCCTCAGACTCAGTTTTTTTCCTCTATAAAATAAAGATAAAGCATACTTCACGAGGTTGTTGTAAGGATCAAAGGAGAGAATATATATTTACATATATATATATCAATTCACAAGCCTTAAAGTGCTATATAAAGTTAGCTATTATGTCTATAGATATAAGTAGGAGTAAGGGCACATGATTTGGGAGGAAGTAGGATGGAAACGGGGAGAGGCAGACGAGACCCAGGACTAATAAAGGCCTATGTGTACAGAATCTAATTTGCTACTCTAGCCAAGATGTGGAATGTAAAGGAAATAAATTCCATTAACAGGGAAGCCAAGTTACAGGGTAATCTGACCAAAATTGAGACTCTTGTCCTATCAGCTTTTGTATTGTACCCTATATCTTTCTCTAATATTACCATTTTCTGTATTCTGTACTGGCTTATTATTTTTTAAATTAAATTAAATTATTTTTATTTAAAAAATTTTTCCTTTGTTACATTATTCTTGCTGTCTCCCTCCTCTCTTCCCTCCCACCTCCCAGAGTTGACAAGCAATTTCACTGGGTTATACATATATTATCACTCAAATCCTATTTCCATATTATACATTTTTGTAATAATCTTTTCAAACCAAAATCCAAAATCATGTACTAATGTAAACAAGTGATAAATCATATGTTTTCTTCTTTTCTTCTTGATTTCTATTCCCACAATTCTTTCTCCAGATATGGATAGTATTCTTTCTCATAAGTCCCTCAATATTGTCCTATATCATTGCATTACTTTTAGTAGCAGAGACAATTGCATTTGATCATCCCACAGTGTTTCAGTAACTGTATATAATGTTCTCCTGGTTCTGCTTATTTCACTCCATGTCAGTTCATGTAGGTCTTTCAGATTCTTATAGAAATCAAGCAATTCATTATTCCTTATAGCATAATAGTATTCTATTATCATCATATACCACAATTTGTTCAGTCTTTCCCCAATTGAGGGATATCCCTTCATTTTTCAACTTTTTGCCACCACAAAATACACAGCTATAAATATTTTTGTATAAATAGAACCTTTCCCATTTTTTTTCCTCTTTGGGATACAAACCTAGTAATTTTTATTGCATTATGATCTGAAAAGGTTATATTTATTATTTCTGCTTTTTCTGCATTTGTTTGCAATATTTTTATGCCCTGATACATGGTCAGTCTTTGTATATGTACCATGTGCTGCTGAAAAAAAGGCATATTTCTTTTTATCCCCAATTATAATTTTTATCGCATTATGATCTAAAAAGCAGCATTTACTATTTCTGCTTTTCTGCATTTGTAATATTTTTTGCCCTACTATGTGGCCAATCTTTATATATGTATCATGTGTTGCTGAAAAGAAGGCATATTCCTTTTTATCTCTATACATTTTTCTCCAGATTATCTATTAACTCTTAATTTTTCTAAAATTTCATTTACTTCCCTTCTTTTTTATTTTTTGGTTTGATTTATCTATATCTAATAGGGGAAGCTTGAGGTCTCCTACTAGCATAGTTTTACTATCTATTTCCTCCTTAAGCTCCTTTTGTCTCTCTTTAAAAATCTGGATGTTATACCATTTGTTGCTTATATATTTAGGATTGATATTACTTCATTGTTTATAGTACTTTTTAGCCAGATCTAATTTTCTTCCTTATCTCTTTTAATTAGATCTATTTTTGCTTTAGTTTTGTCTGAGATTATGATTGCTACTTCTGCTTTTTTTACTTTAGATGTTTCATAATAAATTCTGCTCCAGCCTTTTACCTTTATTCTGTGTGTGTCACCCTACCTCAAATGTGTTTCTTGTTAACAACTCTATGGTAGGATTCTGGTTTTCAATCCACTCTGCTATCCACTTCTGTTTTATGGGTGAGTTCACCTCATTCATATTCACAGTTATGAATACTAAGTGTGTATTGCCCTCCATCTTATTTTCTCCTTTTGATCTTGCCTTTTTTTCATTTTTCCTTTCACTGTGTTCCTCCTCACCAGTGTTTTGCTTTTTATCCCCCTCCCACTTCCCCCTCTGTCCAATTACCACCCCTGCCTTCCCTTGTCTTATTCCCCTTCTACTTCTCTGTAGGGTAAGATATAGTTCTATACCCCAATAAGTATGGTTGTTATTCCCTCTCTGAGCCAATTATGAAGAGAGCAAAGTTTAAGCATTGCCTGTCACCACCCTCATCCTCCTCTCCAGTGGAATAATTTTTCATGCCTCTTTATGTTATATAATTTACCCATTCCATATCTCCCTTCCCTTTTTTCTCAGTGCAATCAATCCTTTTTCACCCTTGGATTTTTTTTCATATCATTATCATAATCAGCTTATTTCCCCACCCTCTTTCTAAGTATATATTTACTACTCAGATTAATCTTTGAGAATTATAGATATCCTCTTTCCATGTAGAGATATATATATAATTTGACCTTAATGAGTACCTTAAAATTTCTCTTATTTACCATTTTAGACTTCTCTTGGGTCTCATGTTTGAACTTCAAATTTTTTGTTTAGGTCTGGATTTTTCCTCAGGAATGCTTGGAAATCTTCTATCTTATTGAATGACCATTTTTTCCCCTCCGAAAGAATATACTCACTTTTGCTGGATAGGTGACTCTAGGTTGTAAACCTAGATCTTTCGCTTCCTGAATATCATATTCCATGCCTTCTGATCCTTTAATGTGGAAGCTGCTAGGTCCTTGTGATCCTGATTGTAGCTCCATGGTATTGAATTGTTTCTTTCTGACTACTTGTAGTATTTTCTACTTGACTTGGGTTCTCTTGAATTTAGCTATTATATTCCTGGAGGTTGTCATTTGAGGATTTCTTTCTGGAAAGGATCTGTGGATTCTTTCAATTTCAATTTTATGTTCTTGCTCAAGAATATCCGGGCAATTTTCCTTGATAATTTCCTGTATTATGATAACCAAGTGTTTTTTTTTTTTTTTTAAATCATGACTTTCAGGTATTCCCATAAATCTTAAAATTGTCTCTCCTGGATCTATTCCAGGTCAGTTGTTCTTTTTCAGTGAGATATTTCATGTTTTCTTTCTTTTTTAAATTCATTCTTTTGTTTTTGTTTGTTTCTTGATGTCTTATGAAATCATTAGCTTCTAGTTGCCCAATTCTAATTTTTAGGAAATGATTTTCCTCTGTCAGTTTTTGAGCTTCCTTTTCCATTTGACCCATTTCTTCTTGCATTGCTTTCATGTCTCTTCCCCATTTTTCCTTTGCCTCTCTTAATTGCTTCTTGAAATTCTCTTTGAGTTCTTCCAGAATCTATGTCCAATCTATATATTTTTTTCTTTTTGACTTTGCATCTGTTAGCTTTGCTTTCACTGCCCCCTTCTGTTTCTGTGCCTTGCTCTTTGAATTCATAAAAATTCTCTATAGTTAGGTGCTTTTTTTGTTGTCTGCTCTTTTCTCAACTTTTTTACAGGTAAGTTCTGTTCTTTGGGAGGTTAGGATACCCTCTTAAGCTTCAGTCTTTCCTTGATGCTACCTTTAGCTTTATTTCTGGGTTTCTGCCAGTTTCAGTTCTTCTAAAATGGCATGATGGCCTGAGGGCTGGGAGCTCTGAGGGCCACTTCCCACTGCTGATTCAGTTAACCATTGAGTCTGCTGATGGCTGAAATTTTTATCTTAGACTTGGTTGTAGGCTTTTGGTCTCACTGTAGGCTTGATCAGGTCAGGCACAGCTCAAATTCTAGCCTCAGACTTGGGTGTAGGCTTTTGTTCTCACTCTGGGTTTGATCAGCTTGATCAGGTCATGCACACAGCAGACTGTCCTGCCCTTGAGCCTTTCATGAGAGGCTCAGGAAGCCCAGCTTTGGGTCTCCTGCCAATTGGAATCCATGTCCTTGCCACAGGCACTGGCTGGGGCTCCTGGCCTCACTCAGGACCCACACAGATCAGGCTGCTTCAGCACAGACTGTCCTGCGCTGGAATTCTGGACCCCACTGCAGGTTTGCTTGGAACCTCAAGGGGTATGCATTGGCTTAGACCTATCTGCCCAGGTAGGGTCTCAGAGTCTGGATAGGACTCAGGTTTAGAACCAGGTACAGCAGATGTGGGGTGGAGTTGGGGTGGGGGATGCATGGCTTGCTCTTGGTTTGCTCCTCACTTCTATCCGTAGCCTCGGGCTGATAGTGCTCCTCATTCACCTGAGTGTTCCTGATGTTCTCTGCCTACCTTTTAAGTTTTTCTCTTCTTGAAAGCTGCTTCAACTATGTGTCCTTATTGGTTCTTTCACCCCTGCATTTGTTTTGTGGTGTTATTTTAAGATTGATTGGAGGGGATTCTCATGGTGGTTTTGAGCTTCCCTGCTTCTACTCTACAATCTTGGCATGGTTTGTTGTTTTTATAAAAAATTTATTTTGTTATTCTGAACCTATCACCAAATAAAATAAAATTTTCATATATAAAGTAGAATAGAAAAAGAGAATTGTACATGAAATGACACATCTTTTATGTATAGTTTGCTTTTTACTTTAAATATATAATAAATTCAGTATATAACTTTCAAGACCATATTTTCTCTGCTTCCTTTCTGTTCTCTTCTGTATCCTTTTTGATGGAGGGGGAAGGAGTGATAGATATTTTTATTTATTTGCAAGGCTGCCTTATTCAAGTGGCCTGTTATTTTTATAGGGGGCACAAAAATAGTATAAAGGAATCCAATATGAAAATTACCTTGTCATTCAGAGCATTTGATCTAAACATCTGAAAGTTTGAAGTCTTCCATGCATTAATGTTTCTATGATTTTCTCCTTCCTTCCTCCCTCCCTTCCTCCCTCCCTCCCTCCCTCCCTCCCTCCCTCCCTCCCTCCCTTCCTTCCTTCCTCCCTCCCTCC
>NC_058131.1:227423966-227467109 GCF_016433145.1 Gracilinanus agilis | reverse complement strand
TGTATAAGAGACAGCCTTCCTTCCTTCCTTCCTTCCTTCCTTCCTTCCTTCCTTCCTTCCTTCCTTCCTTCCTTCCTTTGTTTCTCTTTTCTCTCTTTTCCTTCTTTCTTTTTCAATCTTTCTTTATCTCTTATCCATCGACTGCCTTCACTCCTGTTAGAGGCAAATGTATAAACAAATAGTCAACAGAATGAGCAATCACCCCTGCTATTACCGATGGATTACTGTCCCACATGCCTGAAGTTGTACAGTAGACTCTGTTCTCACAGTACTTCTTTTCTCAGCCTTGATTGGAATTGGCGCATATCAAGTTATCATATAGGGTACATAGATAATCCTATTCTACATCTCAGAGAGCTCTCACTCTAATATACAACCATCCAACTATTTGAATTCATGAGATGCCCTCTTTCTCTTTCAGCCATGTCACTCCCTTTGCATGACTTAATGACTTTTTTTATTGGCCACTTCATTAAGTCAACTCTTTTTGCCTTGAAATTCAAGAACTTCTGTAATTTGGGACAATCTCATTTCATGAATATGATCTATTTTTCCTGTTACTTTTTAGAATAACTTTCCTTAGTCTCAGTGGTCTCCACACTGCTTTCTAAAGTGTTCATTATCTTAAATCTTTTCCTATACTGTTTTTTCTCTCTCTCATTTCTATACATTTAAATCCTTTCATTTTTTTAAAGATCTAACTTGTTTAGTATCTTTATTCTACTTTCTGCTCGCTACTTTAGAGCATGTTTATATCGTCTGTGAAGTCTGTGAATTTTTTTGGTACTCATACTGCACACTAAACAATTTGACACTTTTTTGATTTATCTTTTTTATGTCTATTTTAATTTCATGTCCAAGACTATAAGTTCTTTGAGGACATAGTTTAGTTAATTGAGGCAACCAGGAGATCTTTTTAAAGGGGATTCCTTGTAGACATTAAATAAATACTTACTTGATAATATTCTATGTAAGCCAAGTTTTTCAAATTTTTGTGTATTATGTTCTCTCTTAGAACAGACCCCTTTGCCTAAGATTCCTTTTAGCCAGGCAAATTTGTTCAACATTCTTTGCCATAATTCACTTTTGGGGTCATTCAAAAGAATGTGTCATAAAATCGAAAGTCATTTCTGAAATTGGAGTTTTTACAAGACTTACTTTCAGAAATGGACATATTCTTGGAATACATTTACAGCTTTTTTCACGGTGACTACTTGAAGGATATCACACTTATTTGGATTTTTAAGTTCTGACATGGTTTTTTAAAATAATTTTTAGCCCAGTTTTATTTTGTGACAATAGTTTTGGGATTGTGATTTTAAATACTTTTTCATTTCTCAGTTCATTTATTTATTTACTTATTTTTGGGCCTTTACCTTTTGTATTAGAATCAGTACTGTATTGGTTCCAAGGGAGAAGAGTGGTAAGGGCTAGGAAATGGGGGTTAAGTGACTTGCCCAGGGTCACACAGCTGGGAAGTATCTGAGGTCAGATTTGAATGTAGGACCTCCCATCTCTAGATCTGACTCTCAATCCACTGAGCTACCCAGCTGCCCCCAGTTTTAATTTTTTTGATAACTTCCTGTTCATATCCTTTGATGATTTATCAATTGGGGAATGACTTGTACTCATATATATTCAGCTCATTTCTTTATGTATTTCAGAAATGAAGCCTTTATTAGAGAGATATAAAAATTGGCATCATTATGATTATTGTGTGCTATTCTCCATTCCATTTATCTCATTTTAGTTTCTGACTACCACCACCCCCATTTTGCTGCTTTCCTATATCTTGCCCTTCATTCTCTTATCCCCTTCCCTTTCTACTATCTTGAAGGGTAAGATAGATTTCTATAGCCAATTGATAGTGTAAGTTCTTCCCTCACTGAGCAAATTTCATTGAGAGTCAGAATCACATATTCCCCTTTCCACCTCCCCCATCTTTCCCTCCACTGTATAGGCTCTTCACCCGCACCCCCCCCTTTTATGCAAGACAGTTTACCTCATTCTGTTTTCCCCTTCCCCCTCCTCCTAATGCATTCCTCTTTCTCATGCCTTAATTTTATTTTTTAAAAATATCATCCCATCATATTCAATTCATACCCTCACCCTCTGTCTATGTTTATTCCTTCTAATTGCCTTAATCATGATAAAATTCTTTGGAGTTACAAGATACTTTGAATACCTATTTTTTTCCTCTGAAGGATTACTCTCAATTTTTATGGGTGAGTGTTTCTTGGTCAAAGTCCTAGCTCTTTTGCCCTCTGGAATATCATATTCCAGATCTTCTGAACCTTTAATATAGGGGCTGCTAAATCTTGTATTATCCTAACTGTGGCTCCACAATTTTTGAATTTTTTCTGGTTGGCTCCTTGCAGTATTTCCTCTTTGACCTGGGTGTTATGGAATTTGGCTATAATATTCTTGGGAGTTCTTCTTTTGGGATCTGTTTTAGGAGATGATCAGTGGATTCCTTCAATATTTTGCCCTCTGATTCTAGAATATCAGGGCAGTTTTCCTTGATGATTTCTTGAAAGATTAATGTCTACACTATGATCATGGCTTTCAGGTAATCTAATAATTATAAGAGTATCATCTCTCCTGGATTTATTTTCAATGTCATTTGTTTTCCCAGTGAGATATTTTACACTTCTATTTTTTTTCATTCTTTTGACTGATTGTTTCTTGATGTCTCATGGAGTCATTAGCTTCTACTTGCTCAATTCTAATTTTTAAGACATGATTTTCTTGAGTGAGCTTTTGTACCTCCTTTACCATTTGGCCATTTCTACCTGTTTTAAAAGAGTTCTTTTCCTCTGTGAATTTGTTTACTTCTTTTCCCCAGTGGCCAATTCTTCATTTTTAGAAGTTCTCTTCAGTGCATTTTTGTATATTTTTTTCCATTTGGTCAATTTTAAAAAGTTTTTCTCTTCATCAGGTTTTTGTGCCTCTTTTCCCAATTGTTTTTTTAAGATAATTTCTTCAGTATTCTTTTGTTCCTCCTTTACTAAGCTGTTGACTTTTTTCATGATTTTCCTGTATCATTCTCATTTCTTTTTTTCATTTTTCTTCTGCATCTCTTATTTGATGTCTAAAATCCTTTTTAATTTCCTCCATTAATTCTTTTTGGGCTTGAAAGCAATTCATATTTTTCTTGGAGGCTTTGGATGCAGCATGACTGTGTCATCTTCGGAATTTGTGGTTTGGTCTTCGTTGTCACCAAAAAAACTTGTGTGTTGAATTTCTTTTTTGTTCCTGTTGTTTGCTCATTTTTGAATCTTTTTCTTTTCTTTTAATTTAAAAAACCGCTAAAGTTAGAATCTATAACTGAGGTTAAGAAGCCATTGTTCCAAATTTCAGGTTCTTGGTGCAGTTATCTACAGAGAATCGTCTAGTTTAAATGGGTCTGTTGCCAAATTTTCTGCAAGTGATACCGCCCCTTCATTGCTTCTCAATGTTTCTGAGGCAGTTATTGCTTTTAATTTTCCTTATTCTTCTCTGTAAGCTTTTGTAAAGGAGTTTGTATTCTAAACTCTATTGGCTTTTGTAGGGATACCAAGTGTTTGATAGTGAATGAAGCTTTTAGCTTTTTTTGTCTCCTTATTGAATGAACAAAACGAATGAATGAAAGACATTTAAGGGCTTATTATATGCTAAATACTGTGCAGTAAGTTCTAGAAATACAAACACAAAAGTGAGACAGTCTTATCTTAAGAAGCTTAAATTCTAATGGAAGAGAAAAACTTGTGGAGTAGTGGCCAGGAAGAGAAATTTGGTAACTTTCTGGACTAAAACTCCTTTTCTTGGTGATTCCTTCATATGTACTATGATACTAGTTTTATTTTTATTTTCACTGTCTATAATTTTAAGCAGAGAATTCTTTAAGCCTTACTAATTAAATTCTCTTAATATTAACAGACTGTTATGTAATATAAGTAGTTTTTGGTAATAATTCCACTTAAGTCAGTCTAATCTTTCAGAAATAAATACTTGAACATTTTCCATAGAGTATTTTGATAATAGGTATCTTCCACCAGTGGAAAACATTAACTTCAATAATCATCAGCAGATGTATTCCATTTGGAGCTTGCTTTCTTTGATTTAATACTCTCTTAGTAGAGTGAATTCAAACTAAGTAGAAGGACTCAAGGTTAATATTTACAAGAGTGGTTCAAACTCATTTAAGCAACTAACTAGTAAGTGAGTCATCTTTTTTCCAATAAAGGGAATCTATACTTTTTTTTTTCAACCTTATGTAACTTAAAAAAAATGAATATTTCTGTACTCATGTCTTTCCAATTCTTGGAGAAAAACATGGAGGGGTGGGTAGGGAAAGTAAATTAGAGGTATAATATTTTAAATTGCCTTAAATGATAACTTCACAAGTGTAGAAATGTGATATTTTAATGGCCTCATTTAGGCTACTTATACATTTGTCTTGGTGATCTTTTTCTGATTGTTTATTGTTCGTTTGCTGTTAAGTTGTTTTAGGCCTGTCTGATTTGGAAGATAGCCCATTTGGGGTTTTCTTGGCATAGAAACTAAATCAAACAGGGTTAAATGACTTGCACAGGGACACACAGTAAGTGTTTTAGTTCAAATTTGAACTCAGCTTTTCTTGACTCCAGGCCCATTGCTTTAATCCACTGTACCACATGATTTACTTTTTCACTACTTTATGACAAATATGCATTTTTCTTTAGGTGATACCTAGGATAGATATGACTAAAATGAAATTTTTTTGAAAAATTTTAAAAATTTCTTTGTAGTTTCATGAAATGTTTTTCCTACTCTCAATCTATACATGTAATAAAGAAGAAAAGTAGCAAACATCTACAATTTGAAATGAGAAGGAAGTATTTGATTTTTAAAATAAAATTTTTGTTGTTGTCTTTTTTATTTTTGCATCACCAGTTTTCCCCAGTCTCCTTCCCCCATCATCTTCCAGAGAACCAAACCTCCCCAAAGTATTTATTTTATAACAGTTGCTATCCCCAAAAAAGACAGAAAAAGAAGAAAAAAATCAGCATAACTGATCAATATCAGAAGCAAGGATTTAGAGGAGTTTTGTGATTTTTTTTTTTTAAAACCCTTTGTATTGGCTCCAAGGCAGAAGAGTGGTAAGGACTAGGCAATGGGGATTAAGTGACTTGCTCAGGGTCACACAGCTAGGAAGTGTCTGAGGTCAGATTTGAACCTAGGACCTCCCGTGTCTAGGCCTGGCTCTCAATCCACTGAGCCATCCAGCTGCCCCCGAGTTTTGTGATTTTTACAAAGATGATTTTTATTTTATTGTAGTGTTGTTTCAGATCCTCTTAACAGCATGATATCAAGTTTTGAAGCTTTAACTGTCCATTTTGGTATTAGAAATATTATTGGAAAGGTCTATGTCATTCAGAACTCCTTCCACTAATATATCACAATTTGCCTGATTTAATAGTTTAGTCCTAGGGAATTATCTGAAGCATATTGAGTTAAATCGCTTCCTTTAGGGGTCCAGTTCTGAGTATTAGAAGTGGGATTTGAGCCCAAGTTTTATTTATTTGCAGCCTTATCCTTTGCATGAAGTTATTTCATCCTTAATATTCAAATATTCATGTATAAAAAAGAAATGATGTATGGCAGTAGTTTTTTAAAAATGATAGCTTTTTATTTTTATATCACCTTCATTATTGGTTACATCCTTCTTATCTTCCCTTGTAGTCAGTTATCCCATTATAACAAAGAATAAAAAAGAAAAAGAAAAAAGAAGGAATGTGCAAAATTAATCTGCACATCATTTGAATCTGATGTAAATTTAATGTGCCACATCAAATAGCCTTTACAATGAAGAAAGGAAGGTTCATCTTTTCATCTCTAAGGTTCTTTTAATTTTATTTTTCATTGTTATCTCCATTTCTATGTTGTTGTAGTACATTGCTTTCCTGGTTTTGTCTTTTTTTACCTTGCATCAATATTCATATTATCTGCTTCTCTGTAGTCTTCATATTTGTGGTTTCTTATGGCTTAGTCATAGTTAATTATAATTGTGTACCAAAGTTTGTTTAGCGATTATTCAGTCTATGGATATTCATTTTGTTTCCAGTTCTTTCCCTATAAAAAGTCTAATAGTAGTTTCTATGCAAATCTGGATCATAGGATTTGAGACTACAGATCATCTATTCCAGTTTCCTCATTTTACAGATGAAGAAATGAAGGGTTACGTAGATGAAATAATTTTACCCAAAATCCCACATTCAATAGTTTCTATTCAAGAAATTATTTTAGAAATAATAGTAGTGCTGTGGTGTGTTGGCTTATTAAAACCATAAATGATTATAACAAAATAATAAGCAAATTATCTTCCTAACTTGGAATGTTATGCAGTAAATCAGGTTTGGGGAGAACATTACCAAAAATACCAACAATGTCTTGTACCCATTGTTCTGTTTTCTTACTTTGCAGATGAAACCGCAGTATAGGAAAGTTTGAGATTTTATAAAATATGAATTAAAATTCTCCCCTTCCTTTCTTCCCACAGGAGTTGAAAACAGACATTTCTGACTCTAAGGCTTGTTCTCTATTATACTGTGCTGCTGCATTGAATTTTTAAAAGAAAGATTTAGATTTCTGTCGACTGACTTGCCAATCTTTTTATGTTAATACTAGGAAGTTTTTTGTTGATTTATAAGAAAATCGTGAATTAATAATTATTACATATCCATACAATAAAGTAGTTTGAAATTTTGGGAATGGAAGAAACACAAATTTGGTTGATAATAACCTTGTTAGTTCCTTTGTTGAACATTTATTGGGTGCTTATCAAGTATTAAGCATTCTTCAAGACTTTTGCTTGTCTAAGATATTTCAATATGAGTATAGTAATAGATTGTCTTGAAAAATAAACACTGCCACTTTAATGTTTGATGTTCTATTCTGCTTTTAATCTGCTTACTAGTATCAGAATGTGAGCACAGGAGGGTGTCATTTTAGGGATTAAACCATTTACTCCTGCAGCCTTGAAGATACTTGTGAATGCATGGAGACTTCCAGATAGACATTAGGAAATTAAAAAACAAGCAAACACAAACACTGTGAAGCTTTCCTTCCAAAGAAATCAAAGTGTGGAATTATTGTAGCAATAATGAGAAAAACAAAACAATCCTCAGTAAATACAGTTTTAAATTTCCAGTGTGGTTTGTAAAGAGTGGATTTTTCATTGGTGATTCCTACAGGGTTTTAATTACTCAGATTGTGTCTTCTGACATTTTCATTCTGTTTGTACCCATCAGACAATTTAATTGTTTCGATGTATTTTTTTTTTAAATCTATAAGCATTAATTAAATTGCTTAGCTCAAGTCTTGAAGTGCTTCTGTTTCCAAATGAAACATTTTTATTGGGAGTCAAATACAGTGTTCCACCTATTTTTACTAGCTAATGGCAAGAAAATGCTACATAAAATATTGTTAAAACATATGGACCTTTCTAATGGCATTTTCCATCTGTTATTTATTTTAATTTATAAAAATGTAGAAAATGATAATGTCATAAACTAAGCAAATGTTTCAGACTATTAGCACTGCTTATTGTATTTGTTTTTAGATCAAGCTCAGTTTTTGTCTTTTAGATTAAGTTGCAAAAAATTTTTAAAGGAATGTATTTACTATACTAACATTTTGTGAAATATTTTCATAAAGGAATTTAAAGTCGAAAAAATTGTTATACTTGTTGGTTAAAGACTATTATGAGCTGTGAAATAGGACAATGATGAGCCCTTCTTAACCTGGCCCGTTTTTTTATATTTTTTCTATACTTCACCTCTACATTGGTCTCCTTGCTTGCTGTTCCTCATATGAAATCCTTATCTACTAACTCCAGGCATTGTCACTGGCTGTTTCCCAACCCTGGAACTCCCTATCTTCGTCTCTTGTGGCTTTCCTAGCTTCCTTCAAATCCCATTTTCTACAAGAAGCTTTTCTTTACTACCTTTTTGCAGAGATTATCACCAATTCATCTTTTTTTTTTTTTAAACCCTTGTACTTCGGTGTATTGTCTCATAGGTGGTAGATTGGTAAGGGTGGGCAATGGGGGTCAAGTGACTTTCCCAGGGTCACACAGCTGGGAAGTGGCTGAGGCCGGGTTTGAACCTAGGACCTCCTGTCTCTAGGCCTGACTCTCACTCCACTGAGCTACCCAGCTGCCCCCTACTAATTCATCTTTTATCTATCTTGTATATAGTTTTCACTTTTTCCTTCTCCATTAGAGTGAATTCTGTGAGAGCAAAGACATTTTTTTTGGCTTCCTTTGTATCCTCAGCACTTAGCACAGTGTCTAGAACCATGTTGGCTCACCTATGGCATGGGTGCCAAAGATGGCATGCAGAGACTTCTTTGTGGGCATGCGTGCTGTTGCCCATCAGAGTTAGTTACTAGAAAAGCAGAGGGACTCAAGTGGAGCTGCTCCCTCCCTCTCTCCACCCAGCCTCCCTGCCCCTCTGCCCAGCAGCCCTGAATGAACTACATGGGCCACTCCCTCCCTTTCTCCCACCCCTGTCTAGGGTAAGTGTGTGTGTGTGTGTGTGTGTGTGTGTAACTTGATCTCTGAGGGGAGGGGCACCCATTGGGGGTGGGGTGGGGCATGGCACTCAGTGTCTAAAAGGTTCTAAAAGGTGTGCCATCACTGGTCTAGAACATAGTAGACACTTAACAGATGCTTATTGGCTTAATGGGGGGAAAAAAAAAACTTTGCTTTAAGAGAATACTTTTCCTTCATGTTAACCCAAAGAAAGAATAATGCATCAAATTGTATAGTAATGATAAAATTAAACATTAATTTAAATAAAAAAATTAATAGAGAGTAAAGTACTAAAAAGTATACTTAGGATTTAAAGCTATACCCTGAAGGTATTAAACAGTCATAGCTCATTAAATGTTAAAATTAGAAGGGGACATTAGAGATTATCTAGTTCAACCATCTCATTTTACTGATGAAGACATTCAGGATCAGAATAATAAAATGAATTACCTAAGACCATCTATAGCCTACAAAATGAGGCAGAATTTGAACACAGATTCCCTAAATAACTTGATTTAGACATTATGTCATAGTTGTCTCCTAGGATCATTTAGAACATTTGAATAGCCCTTTCTTCTGAGCCCTTGGGAATCTTTTGTTTAATTAACTTATAATTTTATTCCAAATATGAGATCCTTGAAGACAGGAAGTCTCATTTTGTATTTGTATCATCAGGGCTTAATGGAGTACATATGTATATGCTTAATAGGTGTTTTTGATTGATGAGAATACTCCAATCAGTGACTTTTACTTTAGAAAAGATGAGATTTTTGAGTATTTCAGCCTACAGCATTCTCTGTCAGCAGAATTCTTGTCTCTTAAATATACTTGAGTTCCTCTAGCATTTCTTGAATATACTGCTTCTTTGGGGCAGCTAGGCAACATAGTGGATAGAAGGCTAAATCTGAAGTTAGGATGTTATCTTAAGTCTAGCCTCACACCTTTAACTGGTTGTGTGACCCTGAGCAAGTCATTTATTTAACCCTGTTTGCCTCAGTTCCTCATTTATAAAGTGAGCTAGAGAAGGAAATGGGAAACCTTTCCATGATCTCTGCCAAGAAAACCCCTAATGGGGTCATATAGAGTCAGACTTGAATGAATAACAACAAAACTGCTTCTTTTGGCATACAATTATATTGCCTTATCTTTTTATACTTAACTTTTTTTGAAAATATTTTAGCTGCTCAAATAAATCTGAAAAAGCATAGATTTAGGAGTTGATATACTTATTTCAGAGTTCAGTTTTGCTGAAATGTAGAATGTGTGATGAGGAATAATGTGAAATAAGTGTGGAAAGTTAGGTGTGGAATGTGTCAGTCTAAGGAATTTATATTTTATCCTCGAGGCCATAAATAGCCACTGAGTATTTTCAACTAGGAAATGGCCTGCAGACCTGTGCTCTAGGAAGGTTATTTTGGCAGTTATATGGAGAATAGATTTGAGTAGGAAAAGACTATGAGTGAGGAGCCCCTTTAGAAAACAATTTCAGTAGTCCAAGTGAGGAGTGATGAGAGCCTGAACTCAGGGGGTAACATTGGAAGTGGAAAGAATGGAAAAGATGCGAGAGAATTTTGTGGAAATAGACTTGACAGACTTTGTAAATAACTTACTGTTTCCTGGAGTGAAGTAGAGGGATGAGTTTCAACCTCAACTGCATACTTGGGCAATTAGAAGGATCCTGGTACTATCAACATAAATAGAAAAATTTGAAAATATAGGAATTTAGCTAGGAAATTAATCTATTTTGAACATGTTGAATTTGGGGTGTATGTGGAACATTTACGTGTATATGTGCCTACCAGTTGTCAGATGGTGAGAGAATGAAATTCCATTGCCCTAATAACTATAAGTCATGTTTCTCTGGTGATTTGTTTATAGAATGTTTTCCTTACTACAACCCTGTGGTTTAACTAGTGAAAGTGATATTCTTTTTTTACTGCTGAGTCAATGGAGCCTCAGGGAGGTTAAGTGATTTGCCCTTTGTCATTTAGCTACTGTTAAGAGAGTTTTTCTTAACTTCCCCCTTTATATTTAAGAGGCTAGGGAGCAAAAAGGTTTCTAATAGGAGCCCCCTGCTGTGCAAACTGTCAGTTGGTGACAGAAGGGTGTGGTTGAGAGTCAGTCAGTTACCCCTGACAGTTGGAAAGGGGCTTTTTTCCCTGAGTCCCCTGACAATTGGAGAATGAGAAATGGATTTAAGGCCTTAACAGCCTTATTGATTATTGATTGTCCTGGGTAGATAGGTAAATAGATAGTGGGTAAATTATTAGATAGAGTAGAAAAGTTAGGCCAGAGCCTGGCTCTAGCAGAAGACACTGCCCTTGAAGGCGGAGAGATTTAGGGATTTTTTAAATTTCAGTAAGAATTGGTATTTTAGGTATAGTTATAAGTCACTATAAGATTTCTCTCACCTTCCTCCTTTCTATTTCCTATCCATACTTTCCTAATAATAAACTAAGTATTTTGTGTTTAAGAAACTGCTCTCCCGACTTTTGTTCAAACTCCTACCCCCCCCAAATTTAATCCATCACAGCCTGTTGAGCCAGCCAGGAGTTTGATTAATCTATTGATCTTCTGTTCTTTCCAATAATAGGAAAAGGATAGGAGTGTAATCATGGTGTTTGATATCATGGTATGGGTAGTGAAGGAGGTCATGCCAAATTATCTCAGACAACTCCCAATTCCTGGGACCTTCACTGAGATTTTAAATCTCACAGTTTTGGATTGTCTTTGGTTAGTACCACTCATGGGAATATTTGTGCTGTTCACATTGTTTCAAGAGTACCATCTGTATCAAGTATTTAGTTTAATTCTTACTAAGAAAAGGAGACAACTGAAAGAAAGATTAATGAAGACTAGAGTTGTATTCCTTGAAGATTGCATCTCTCAGTTGACTAAAACTATTGCCCACCAAACTGAAACTATCTCTAAAGTTGAAGCTAGTATCTCTCAGTTGACTGAAACTATTTCTCACTTAACTCAAATGAACTCTCCTACTGTTTTTAATTCTCCCACTAAAGCTGCTAAAAATAAAACTCCAAAGAAAGAACATTCAAACCCTAGCCTTCTCCCTTTAAGAGAAGTATCAATTTATAATCCAAAGAAGAAAGAGTTCATAACTATTAGACACCACAAACCATTTACCCCTTAGGATATGGAGGGATTTAAGCATAGCTTTCCTTCTTTTGAGGAGGAGTCCATAGAAAAGCTAGAGAAGATATGCAGGCAATTTGATCTGACCTGGATTGATTTTATTTATCTTCTAGATGAGTTACTAACTAAAAGGGAAAAGGATAAAGTTATGAAGCTTACCAATGAGGAGTGGTATAAAAAGGAATTCTTGGTTCTCTTTGAGTTCACACCTGAGAATGACACTGAAAAGGGAATCCTTTATTATTTCTGCTTATTTAACACTTTGGTTGGCAATAACTTTGAATCAACACAAGCTTGAACTAAGTGGGAGAAGCTTGATAAACTACTTAGTAAGTTCACACCTTACTTGATGCTAGATGAGAACAAGCCAGAAACTTAAGAGTTCACTTACTCAGAAAGGTGTGGTTCCAAAGGTGAGAACTCAGACAATTTGGAAACTGTGATTGGCCCCCATGAAAAGGGGCAGGGGCAGGAAACCACCATAAAAACCAAGAAAATCCCTGAGAAGAGAGGCTGGTGAAGGAATGAGTGAAGGAATCTAGTAGAGAGTGAACTCCAAGAAGAGAGTCACTCCAAGAAAGAGAGAGTGAACTCCAAGAAGACACTCACTCCAAGAAGGAAGTCGTCTTCAAGAAGAAGGTGAGCTCAAAGAAGAAAGTAGACCTCAGGAGTCACCTTCAGCTCCAGTCATTATCTTGGGTGAGTAGATAGCTGGTTTTCCCTTCCTGTCTTCTGGAGATTGTTTAATTCTGATTGGAGGTTAACCAAGTCCTGGCTGAGCCAAGCACTGGAACAATATTTAGATGGATAAGTTAATGTCTTTTCTATCCTTTTGTATTTCACTCTTTTAAACTCTTTTATAAATAAAAGATTTATAATTTTCATATATTTAGCCAAACCATTAATTTTAACACTTATAATGGGGTGCAGCTCAGTGGCCTGAGAGTGACCCTCATTGGGACATTGATGATGAAAAGGACTATGAGAGATTATGTCATGCTAGGGAGGCAGTTCTGAATGCAATGAGAGCATGTTCAGATAGATCTGATATCTGGACTAAATTTGAAAGGCTAAAGCAAGAGATAGGAGAAAATCCTTCTCAGTGCATGGACAAACTTATAGAACTGGGAGGAAGATACATAGATATTGACTTAACAAGAGAAAGAGACACTACACAATTGAAAAGGCATTTTGTTAAAAACTGTTGCAAAATAGTCAAGGACTATTTTAAAACCATTTGCCCTAAGTGGATGAATATGGACCTTGATGAATTAAGGACAGTGGTAGTTTATGTTTAAAATGGACATGAAATGAAAGGCGCCAATGATAGTGATTTAGTGGATGCATTTAGAAAGGAGATAAAAGCATTAAAGGGAAAAATTAATAAACTTGAAAAGGATGTTACAAGTTTTGGGTTAACTATGGCTCCAGTGTGGAGAATATACAGCCCAAAGAGAATATACAAACCATAGACCAATGTGTTACTTGTGTGGGAAAAGAGAACATCTGATGATAAATTGCAGATGCTGGAATCGAATATTCAGCAATTTTAAAATAATGGTGGGAACTTTAGGAATAACTATTCCAGGAACAAGTATCCTAGAAATAATAATAACAGAAACAATTTCAATTTTGGAAATTATGAGAATGATAGAAATGGTAACCAAACTGAGGCAAACGACTTGTTATACTATATCCGTAATGGGGCATGTCCACTAGTAAGTGTCAGAGCATCCACAACTCTTTCTTTAACACTGTGCTGCCCTAAAAAAGATAGCAAATGGTCCTTATCTCATGTGGCTAAAGATTCATGTGTCCCATGTGTTAGTTCTAGTGCTTTTTTTCTCACTAATTTAAATAATCCCACCCTTTTCCCTCAGGCCCTTAATTTTACACATTTCTAACCAGGTCTTATATAATTTACATTTTTTCTCATCCAAAATTACAGGGTTCAAAATTTGGAAACAATATTCTAATGAAATTTAATAGGAATTCCCAATGCAATACAATTTTGTTATTATGAACATTACATAAATTAAAGAATCTACTTGTAGTCAGATAAATTCATCAATATCAATACAAGATTCATTACTATTCAATGCTAATTGAAATACTAATCAATATTATTGCACTAATATTTCCTTAATGTTTTTCATTTGCTATTTGCATGAGAAATGAGACATGGCATAGTGGATAGAGGCCATAGATTAAGAATATCTGTTTTTGATTGCTTCTAACATGTATTGGCTCTGTGATCATGAATACATAATCTTTCAGTTTTCCATCCTGAGATTAAGGTATAAAGAAGTTGCCCACCTCTATCATTGAAGGGAGATGTTGTGGTTAATTTATGGCAAGAGAGATTACATCTGTCCTTTGCACTGTGCTTTATTTTATTTTTATTTTTATTTTTTAAACCCTTACCTTCTGTCTTGGAGTCAATACCGTATATTGGCTCCAAGGCAGAAGAGTAGTAAGGGCTAGGCAATGGGGATTAAGTGACTTGCCCAGAGTCACACAACTAGGAAGTGTCTGAGGCCAGATTTGAACCTAGGACCTCCCGTGTCTAGGCCTGGCTCTCAATCCACTAAGCTCCCCAGCTCCCCTACACTGTGCTTTAGGTGCTTGTATACTTGTTATTAGGATAGTATCCAGCTGTCAAGTCTATAAACATTTTATTTTATTTCAATTTCTTGATTATTTTGTGTTATAGTTTTATGTTTTTAAAAATACTTTTTCATAATTTGTGTTTTCCATGTCTATGAATCTTTGATTATATTACCAATCATCTTCACTTTTTCCTTATACTCTGTCATTGTCCACTTTGGCTTGCTCATTGTTCTTCACATGATACTTTATTCTCCCATCTCTGTGCATTTACACTGGATGTTTCACATGTCAGAAGTGCCGTCTCTCCTCACTTCTGACTTAGTTTCCATGTCTTCCCTATCTTGAATCCTACCTTCTGTAGGAGGCCTTTTCTCTCTCACCATACCTTTCCCAGCCCCTTCCTTCTGAAGTCTTCTTTGGTTTATATGAAAATATATTTAATATGTATATGATTACCTACATGTTACGTGCCCCCCCCCCCCCTTTACTAGAATGTAAGCTCCTTGAGTTAGTATTTAATCAATGCTTGTTGACTAACCAAATGAGGAAACAGGCCCACCAAATAAATAAATTGTCCAGAGTAACACAGGTAATGTCTGAGGCAGAATCAGAAGTCATATCCTCTTGTTTTCTAGAACCAATGCTTTTTTCCCCCCCTATACTATGTTGCCTTCCTAAGTAATAACTGAGATTCATAGTTTTGGGGAAGAGAAAGGATAGTTAGAAGGAAAAAAAAAATATTTAATGTTAGTTATCAGCACAAAGCTAAACATATTATATTCAGTGAATTCTTTGAATATTTTTTCCAAGAAGTTTGAATTTGGGGAGGGTGTATATTTCATTTAACTTTCAGCATTGTTTAGTATAAGAAGTTCTGTTGCTATCCAAGGACTTTCATTTGAATTCTATCTTGACTTTTATTGTCTATCCAATATTTTTTCTCCTTGTACCACAAAATGAAGAGTTGGAACTAGATGAACTTGAAAATCTCTATTTACTTCTAAAACCCAAGATCTTATAAATTATAGTATAAATTTGCAAGTTTGGATAAGTATTTTTATATTAGAGAAACAAACAAAAGGCAGTCATTTTTAGAAATCTTTTTAAATGGAATTTTATTGAAGTTTGTTATTACCTCTGACAAGTAAATTAGAGTAACGAACACTTTCCACTACTTCTTCAATAACATCTGGAAAGAACAATGATGGGGTAACCTCAATTAATCTTTCTGCAACAATTTTTTTTAGTAGTGTTCCACTTGCTGTGGGTTTGGGTAGCCTTTACTGCAACAACTTACAGGGAAATCTTTGTACGATAACAGGAAACTGTTGAAAAAAAACAGTTTAAAATAGAGAACTTCTTGTCATTCACTAAAGGAGGGGGGAAATCCCTTTTGTGGCATTTTCATAAGAAAAAATCCATATAGTAGCAAACTTTGATGGCTTAATAAAATTTGAGAAAACAAGGGTTTCACCAAAAATCAGTCTCCAATATCTAAGCCTTTGAGGATACAGTGTATAACTGTAAAGAATTACATGACTATATCATTTTGTCTTCAATGAGAATCTTAAACAAAACTTTATCATATTCCCCCTTTTCTTTATTCTACTGAATAAAGAAAATGCATAAATAATGCCATATCTGGTTATGAATATATAATTATTCAAGTTGTATTATGTTAGATACCAGATTAAAGAAAGTTATGTTGGGCTCTAAACATTTTTCTGTAAAAAAAAATCCTTTATTTCTTTGTATCATTTCTTCCTTTCCTTGCCCTGACTGTGATTGACCTTGGCCAATCTTAAAGTTGGATTGCTTACTGAAATTTAGTCTTGACAGTTGTTCCTCTATATTTCAAAGACTAATTTTCTGATTTGATTTATTATCAACATAAGCATTCATTAATATTATGACATTATCAAAGAATCATAGTTGGAAGAGATGACTCTCTCACTTTACAGTTGAAAAAAATTAAGATCCAGATATGTTGTCACTTGACCATATTCATAAGTCAGTACCCAAGTTTCAATTGTCACATTTTGAACTCCTCACCCTTTGTTACAAATTCATTGTTGTTTCCATTATCAGGGATTGCCAACTCTTTCTTTTTTTGGTCTTTGTACTTGCTTTGTTCTTTGACTTTTCAGCAGATATTCTCATTTTCCTTATATACAATGAAAGAAAATGAATTCTAGAGTTTACCATATGTTAGTACAAGTGAAATAAAAGAGATTAATTTTTCACAAGGAATTTTATTTGGTACATAACTTTTTTAGTAATATAAAGTTCTTAAATGTTTATCAGGATAGTTATATTAGTAAGACTCTTTATTCTGTTTCTTGTCAACTAGTAATTTTATTTTTCCTGGAGTTTTTGACAGTATAACATGTTCAGCTTCTAGTTTCTTTCTTTAGATTTGATTGAGAATACAACTGGGGATAAGAAGTTGTTATAAATGCAATTAGACTGCGAGCACATTTAGTAAGAAGATATACTTCTTCAATATTTTGTAATTTAATTGTTAAGAAATTAGTTTGAGGTTTCTAATTATTGTGGATATCACTTAGCTTATCTTTAACTAGGTTCATGTCACTTTTTTTAGTAGAATATGAAAGGGATTTCATAGCCAAATCTCAATAATTTGGTTTTGGTCAAAAAATGCCTTTTTTTTTAATTTCTTTATTTCTGTATTTCTTATTATCTTATTATCTATCTTTATTTCTGCTCCAAAAGTGTCTAGATGCCAGAATTTGACTAGGCAGCTTCTAACTTTTACTGATTCAGGGTTGGTCTTAGGGGGAAGTTGTGAAATATTTGAAGCTTATGTTCTTATTCTTCTCTGTAACTTCTTTCTTTCATATTCTTTTAGGCTTTCTTCTCTCTTTCCTCTCCTTCCCTCTTTAACTATATGTCCTATTTCTCCTCATGTGAAATCTAGGTTTCTGTTAATCCTCTTCTAACCTCTCTAGCCTACAAAAATTGTCCATCTGCTCTTCCTAATGTAATATTTGTTCCTGGTTCAGACTTTTATTTCCATGTAGAATATAAGTGATTTGATTCCTTCTTTCCTCTCTCTTTTTATTTCTTTTTTAAATTCCCATTTTAAACACTAAAAAGTGAATATTTTCATGTATATTATAGAACAGAATTAGGGGATTTCTCCAAAACTGCAAACCTCTATTACATAGAACAAAAGTTCTTAACCTAGAGTCTCTGAACTTTTAAAAAATTCCAACAATTCTGTTAATAGTAGCTAACATTTTGTTTACTATGTGCCAGGCATTCTGCTAAATACATTATAAAATTATCTCATTTGATCCTTCCCTAACCCTTAGGAGGTAGATGCTATTATTATCCCCATTTTACATTAGGAAACAGAGACAAAGGTTAAGTGACTTGCCCAGAGTCACAAAGCTAGTACTCTGACTTAATTTCTTCATCTGTAAAATAGGAATAATAATGACATCTGTCTCTTGGGAAGGTTATGAAGATCAAATGAGACATTTATAAAGTGTTTAGCATAATTCTTGGCACATAGTAGGTGCTTAATAAATTTTTCGTTTCCCTCTTTCCTCCTTTGTATACAAAAATGCTCCATCTTTCTTTTCCTTCTTTTTTTTGGTTTTGTTACTTTCCCCCTCTTCCTTTTTTCCTGTTGAATATTTAGATAACTTAGTTCCAGTCACATTGTTACAGCATACAAAACTTTTCAGTGAAATCCATCCTTTATGATTTGATTAACTACTTCAGCAGTAATTATCATTTCCAATCCTTTAAGTTCAACCTAGTTCAACTTATATTTATTAAACAACTACTGTATGGAATAGACTCTGGTAGATGGTAATTATATACATATCTACAGATGTATGTGTGTGTGAATATATGTGTATATGTACATTTGGCGTGTGTGTGTGTGTGCGCGCGTGTGTGCGTGAAAGAAATGCAGACCCTTTCCCTCAAAGAGCGAACTACTACTAGATTGTAGGAGGGAATGCACTCTGTAGATAGATAAATAAGATACCAGGTAGACAATGTTAGGGAAAAAAGGAGAGATTCATAATACTTTAGGAACATTTGAGGAGAAAGAGACCACTTTAACTTTGGGAAACAGAATGCTTATAGAGAAAGTATTGAAGGTATACAAATAAAAATAATAATGAATAAACAAGTGCTCTCATGTTCCCAGAATACTTTATCTATGCTCTCTCATTTGATCTTTAGGGTAACACTGTGTAGGTAGGTACTGTTGTTTTCTATGTTTCACAGATAAGGAAATGGAAGCTTGGGATCATGACATATTTTAGTAACTGGACTGCTATTTGAACCTAGAGTTTTTAAAATTCCACATCCATGACTACCCACTATTCCAGAAAGCTAACTGAAAACTGCCTTCTCATATTCTTTGACCATTTATCATTTGAGGAATGACTTATTCTTATATATTTGCCTCCTTTTCCTATTTCTTAGAAATGAGACCTTTATCAGAGAAACTTGTTATGAAGATTTCTTTCCTTCTAATTTCCTATTTTTATAGTTTTAGCTGCATTGATTTTGTTTGCACAAAATTTTAGTATAAATAATCATAAATTATTCTTTATACCTCCTGTGAACTTCTTTATCTTTTGTTTGACATGCACTCTTCCCTATCCATACTTTTGACAGGTAATTTCTTCCTTATTGCAATTTGTTGATTTTGTCACCTGTTATAGATCCATTATATACACATGCTGATCTTGTCTTGTTATATGATGTGAGATACTCAGCTGTACCTTATTCTTGTTTTTTTTTTTTCAGTTTTCATCATATAGTAAATTTGGTGCTTTCTCTCATAGAACCACCTCTTTTAACATAGAGTAAACAAGAGAAAGAAGAAGAAAAAATAAAAAAAAATTCTAAAAAAATCTGATCTTTGTAATGTTCAACATCTGTGAACTCCCAGTTCTACAAAGGATCAAAGGGGGAGGTGCCTTCTCATATTCCTTATTTGGATCCACGTTTGGTCTTTATAACTTTACAGATAATCGATTTTAATTGTTTTGTAGAGGTTTTCTTTTCATTTACATTGTGTAAAGATTTCAACTCTTAATTATAGCTATAAAAATATGATTCTTCTAATTTTTTTTCATGGTATGAAGTTTTATTTTCAGGTCATGTATTCATTTTGAATTATATAATGGAATATGGTATAAGAAGTTGCTCTTAGCTTAATTTCTACCAGACTACTTTCTAGATATCCTAGTAGTTCTTGTTAAATAGGGAGCTCTTTCCTAGGTGATTTATTTATACAGGTTTATCAAACACTGACATTCTTTTTTTCCCCTTTTTTTAAAAACTTTCTTTTAAAATGTTTTTTCATGGTTACTTGGTTCTTCTTGTGTCCCTACCTCCTTCTCTCCCCCTCCTGGAGCTGACAAGCAATTTCAAGTGAGTTATACATATAAAATCATTCAAATTCTATTTTCATATATTCATTTGTGTAATATAATCTTTTAAAATCCAAACCCCAATTCATATACCCATATAAACAAGTGATAAATCATATGTTTTCTTCTGGATTTCTATTCCCATAGTTTTTTCTCAAGATATGGATAGCATTCTTTCACATAAGTCCCTCAGAATTGTCCTGGATCATTGCATTGCTTTTAGTAGCAGAGTTAATCACATTTGATTGTCCCACAGTTACAGTTACTGTGTATAATGTGCATTTGGTTCTGCTTATTTCACTCTGCATCAGTTTATGTAGGTCTTTTCCAGTTCTTATAGAAGTCAAGAGGTTCATCATTCCTTATAGCACAATAGTATTTCATCACCATCATATGCCAGTTTCAAATACTGAAATTCTTAAGGCCCAAAGGGCCATTAGTTACTGAATAACAAATGTGCAGGACTTTTGTACTAGTCAAGTTAGCACATAGGGTAACTATGCTTGCAAGACTATGAAGCAATCCTCTAAGTACATTATAATTTTTATATAATTTTGTTGTAGGGAACTAGAAATATAAACATTCTAAATTTACTGGACAGTATACTTAGACACTAAAGCTTATTTAATACCTTCCATCTTAGTCTTGCCAAGGGCCCTTTAATTTTAGTTGGAATTAAGAGGAGAAATAGGTTTGTAAAGCAGAAGGAAGCTCATTCTGTGAGTTGCCAAATTAAGTCTCTTTTTTAAAAAAAGAAAAATATTTACTTATTACATTCTTAGATCATTATCAAGAATTATTTAGGAAATATTTAGAATCTATCAGCTATTGAAGACAAGCTTATAGAATCTAGAATGCAGGCAATCTCATTTTACAATAAAAACTGGGGAAACAAACTTAAAATTACTTTCTAACCTTTTTATATGCAATAGAAGTCAGCAGCATGTGGCTAGAGGGAATCAGCTATTTCACAGAGAATGAGAAGGAAGTTTCCCTGAAGCAAAGTTTTATTTTTTTCCACATTTGATCCAGTTGGCTTTTATTCTCAAAAAGGCTTAGAAAAAGTATGAAGCAGGGTAAATCTCACCAGTTCCCTGGTTTACTGAGGATATTTTTAAAAGAAGAAGATGTTTTGAAGTCCTTAAAGTTTTTATAGAAGGTTGACTTTTTTCTTTTAATTTAATTTGTTTCACTTAATTTATTATAAATATTATAGATCTATCAGCAATAATTTTTAGACAACAAATCCTCTTCTACTATTCTCTATGCAGACTTATATGCAATTTAAAAACAAAGATCATATTTGCATGAAAGCATTATATGCTGTTTTGTTTCTTCTATCCTCATTTGAAATATGTTATAAAGTCATTGTTTATCGTGGCTTTTGAAAAACAATTTTAATTAGAAATACTGGATGTCTCTTTAGGGCGGCTTCATTTATTTATTTATTTGTTTGTTTGTTTGTTTGTTTGTTTATTTATTTAGCCACCTAATTTATTTATGTGTTTGTTTGTTTTGGTTGCCCTGTAAAGCTATTTCACCTAATATCTTTTGCTTTTAGTATGAATCAAGTCTTGTGTTAATGTCATCTTCCACTCTCTCCCCAAGTCCAAGAGTTTTCCATTATCACAAAGAATTAAATAACAAAAAGTAAACAACTCTCCCCCACCTAACTCTGCTGAACTAACCAACAACTGAAAAATCAGACATTGTTTTTATAGCAGCAGTGTCATATAGAAACAGATTCTCTGCAACCCCATATTGATTGAAAAAAAAACCTCACAAATCAACATTATCTATAGCATTGTATTAAATTTTTGTTGTTGTTATACATATCCAAACTACATTTTAATCTGGTTTGGGCCTGAGTATAGCATCTCTAGTTTACACTGTTAGATATTTCTAGTATACCCTCTATATTTTAAATTAAGGGAGAAAGTGCTTTCTCATATCTCTTCTTTGAGGCCATTTGATCACTATGCATTTCATAACTTTATATTTCTTTAATTTCATTGTTCTTTTCATCTTTGTATGTTATAGTCACCATATTGTTCTGTTTCTATTTTGCTTCTCTTTGCATCTGTTCATACGTCTTATGCTCTTTACATAGTTATTGATGTAAAAGAGTATTTCAAAGAATTCACAATCATCTCTGTTTGAATTGCTTGCTTTTGCAATGATAATCTTTTTAAAAATAGGCCAGATATTACAAAAAAAAACCAGTCATTTCTTCATGGACAGATGGAACATATAATTGCTTTTTAGGGAAGATTAAATGGTATATAAGATGTCTCAATCATAATATAATTTTAAGTTATTATAGCAATAGTTGTTTTGAAATGTTACAGTTTTAACAATGGTCAGGTTAACATTTAGCAGGCTATAAGACTGAAAGGTATAAGAGAAAAATTGTTTGTCTTTCTTTATGATGTATCAGTGTTCAGACAAGTTTTACTTAATATTTTTAATTTTATTTAATAGTCATTTGGAGGATGAAGTGTAGAATAAAATCTCTAAATTTTTAGATGACATTAAAGTTTTTCTGGGTATGGTAATTTTTAAATGCATGAAGATAAATTTCAATAGGTGCCTCTAAAGCCAAATTGATGAATGTGCTCCAGTTTAGGTATGTAATGCATTTAGGGAAAATAATCCAAAGCATACCTAGAAGGTAATAGCTACAGGTTAGGAAAGGAATCTAAGAATTATTGTTTTATCTGATAAATTTTATAGTATAGCATATTATAGTATAGTATAGTTATATATAGTTTTCTAGTAAGTGTTTTAGGATGATAGCATGGTCATATGGAAAAATTACTAGATCTAGAGTCAGAGCACTGGGTATCAAACTCCACTTTTCATACTTCGTGAAACTGAAGAAGTCACTAACTTTCCTAGGACTCAGTTTCCTTAAAAATCAAATGAGGGGATTCATTAGATGGTTTTGGAGGTCCTTCTAGCTCAAAATCTATGATCCATTGATCAAGTGACTGACCAATGTCCACTTTTGTCAAAATGGCCAAGAAAATGTTGGCTGTTATTAAGAAAGGCATCAGTTAAAGCAAAACATTCTTTCTCAAAAGTAAAAAAAAATATTTATATGTGTGTGTATACATATACATATGAATATATATACCTGATATAGTTAATACAGTTTGTATTTTCTTAGGAAAATACCTAAGGATGATTTACAGAGGGGCACATAAAAGGATAATGGATGACCTTTTATATCCTTCCAAACAAATTTACAATAGTTCATTTTCTAAAATTTCTTATATAAAAGGTCACTGGAATTAGGGGTGAAAATTTGAGATACTTTTAGGACAAGTGGAAGAATTAATTTATATAGCTGGTGATAGTAAATATATGGAATTCATTGCATAAAAATTGGTAAAGGTTCAAAATATATTAAACTCTAAAGAATGTTAGATAAATTCAAGCATTCATCAGGCTGGGTTCTGAGGATACAAGGAAAAGAGCAATAGTCTTTGTCCACGAGGAACTTATCTTCTCTTCAAGGAGAAGCAAAAAATTAAGGTAAGTACAAATAAACAATGTGAAGAAATTTTAGTAGTGGTAGGAAAGGTACTAATAAATGAGGAAATCAAGAAAGACCTCTTGAAAGAGCTAGAACTTTGTCTGAGCCTTGAAGGGAACATCTTAGTAAAACTAACCTTTGAAGTGGTTGAACATGAAGTCTTTGATTTTCAGTACTCCACAGGCCACTGCCTTGACAAATCAGGAAGGGACAAATACTGGGCATACTTACCCTGTTTCTTAGGAATTAATAATCAAATAAACATTGCCTTTGCTATTTTATGTTAAGTATGACAGGCAGTAGATTCCTGGGTTAAAGCTTCTCTCTCAAGTATCCTTACTCTACTCCTCTGGACAAATCTTTGTTGTTTACAAATTCTCTTTCATATTTTACTTATGCCTTCCTTGAGGAAATTCCTTTGAATTTTTTATTTACTTTTATGTGTATATACTTTCCCCCAATAGAATGTACTTACTTTATGCTCTGTACCAATAGTTTCCATTTTAATGAAGTTTTGATGTATTCTAGCAATTTTGATGTCTCATGAAATTTGTTAAAAATAAAATTCTTTCTGTGCCTACAATGACACATGCCTTTAGTTTTTTCATATTAATATTTTAGGGTAATTTTTTTCTTTTATTTAATAGTAAACTGAATTTATGAAAATCATCGGATTTGTTTTTTCTCTAAGAAATAACCTTTTACCTTTTTTTAATGACAGAACATTCATTATAATGCTCTGAGATTCTGAGAAACTAATACTAATCTTTTAATCATAAATTATTGCCAGGCATGGGAGATTCAAGTAAAATTAAAAAACAATCTTATATTACCCCTTGAGTATCTTACATTCTACTTGGGAATGTATAATATAAAAAAGTAAATACAAAATCTTCAGATCCTTTGTAAGAATCCAAGGAATAAGAATTCCTTGAGTTGGAGGTGAAGAGAGTTTATCTTAAATCTTGGATCATAAAAAAATAATATAACTCTGACAGAAGTCTTAATTACTCAAATATACAGGAGCTAAATCAATTGTATAAAAATCAAGCCATTCCCCAATTGATAAATGGGCAAGGGACAGGAATAGGCAATTTTCAGATAAAGAAATCAAAACTATCAATAAGCACATGAGAAAGTGTTCTAAATCTCTAATAATTAGAGAAATGCAAAAAAAAGCAACTCTGAGGTACCACCTCACACATAGCAGATTGGCTAAAATGATAGAAGGGGAGAGTAATGAATGTTGGAGGGGATATGGCAAAATTGGGACATTAATGCATTGCTGGTGGAGTTATAAACTGATCCAACCATTCTGGCTGGCAATTTGGAACTATGCCAAAAGAGCTCTAAAAGATTGCCTGCCTTTCGATCCAGTCATAGCATTGCTGGGTTTGTACCCCAAAGAAATCATAGACAAACACATTTTTATGAAAATATTTATAGCTGCGCTTTTTGTGGTGGCAAAAAACTGGAAAACAAAGGGATGCCCTTCAATTGGGGAATGGTTAAACAAATTGCGGCACATGTTGGTGATGGAATACTATTGTGCTCAAAGGATTAATAAACTGGAGGAATGTGAACTGGAAAGATCTCCAGCAATTGATGCAGAGTGAAAGGAGCAGAGCCAGAAGAACACTGTACACAGAGACTGATACACTGTGGTAAAATCTAATGTAATGGACTTCTGTACTGGCAGCAATGCAATGACCCAGGACAATTCTGAGGGATTTATGGTAAAGAATGCTACCCACATTCAGGGGAAGAACTGCAGGAGTGGAAACACAGAAGAAAAACAACTGCTTGAACACATGGGTTGATGTGGGCATGGTTGGGGATGTAGACCCGAAACTACCACACCAATGCAACTATCAATAATATGTAAATAAGTTTTGAATGATTGCACAGGTTAAAACCAGTGGAAATGCGCGTTGGATATGAGTGTGTGTGAAAGGGGGGTGAAGGGGAAAGTAAAAACAAGAATCATGTAACCATGGAAAATTTTTCTAAAAAAAATAAAATATTAAAGAAATAATATATGAGGTAATAGACTTGATTGCTGGGCTACCCTCTTAAGTTTGAAATAAGCTGACACATTTTTTAAGAATCTGTAAAAGTAAACATAATTTCGTTTTCAACTGTTTTTTTTGTGAACCAATAGTATAATTACAGGGTTTTGTTCATATTCTGCTTCAGATAGTTTTGAGAAGTCTTGCTTTTGCTAGTCTTAGTTTTCTAAGTGGTTTCAACAGATCATTCTTTCTCTTCTTCCCCTGAAGTGAATGATTAAGGTATTTCTAATGGTCTAAGAATAAATTCTAGTAAGGTAGCAGTTTGCTAAAAAAGGCAACTGTTTTGGAAACTTATCTTGACCCTACTGAGCCAGTGAGGCTTAAAATTAATTTAAATGTAAAACAAAAATGATATTTTAGGGATTAATTTTTCCTGTTACCTCGAACTTAAAACTCTGTGTTTTTTGTTATGCTTTGGCAACAAGAATATGGGAACTCAGGAATACAATAACTTGGAGTTTTGCCATCACATAAGAATTTATAATAATGTGAGAAGTGCATGACATTCTTTGCCGTCAGAATGTTGAAACATGAATTGTAGCCGCTTTCCACCCCCATCTTATACCCTTTATTTTTTTTTTTATTTTTTTAAGCCCTAATATTTTTTATATATATCCTTCTATATTAATTTTATTTGTTACAGGGCTAGGCAACGGAGGGTAAGTGACTTGCCCAGGGTCACACAGATAGAAAGTGTCTGAGGCCAGATTTGAACCTAGTACCTTCCGTGTCTAGGCCTGGCTCTCAATCTATTGAGCCATCCAGCTGCCCCCCATCTTATACCCTTTAAAAAAAGACACATTGTATTGTTATCTTTTGACTTAATATCACAATTATTTATCTGCCTTCTCAAGATTAAACCTTGCTTTCTCACTAAGAAAAACAAGTAAAAGCATCTAGTTGTCCCTGTCCTTCAGCAAGTGAAAGGGTTTATTTAATTATTTGTTCTCTGGAACTTCCATTGGTTTTCAGTTACTCTGTTGGATTCTGTATTAATGTTCCTTTCATTTCTCTTGTGGTTGCTATCGTATATATTATTCTCTTGGTTCTAATTTACTTTGCCCTGCACCACCTGGTCATTTAAATCTCTTTACCCTCCTTCCTCACATTCCAAGTCCTTTGTACTTCAGATAAAATGCATCTTCTCTGTGAGGCCCTTCTTGATTTCTCCCATCTGCTAGTGCATTTTCCCCTCAACAAAATGGTCACAGACATTTTTTGAGCAGGAAATTACTAGTGAGATAATTTAATCAGACATCTTGTTGATGTGGAAGCAGATTTAAATAAATTAAGTGACTTGAATAAGGTTTCTTAGTGAACTAGCTGAGACTAAAATTTAGGTTTTCTGATTTACAGTCTAGTGTTCAATCACCATACCCATTAATATTAAATGATTTGAGTAACATAACTTACTTAGGCAGTGGTCAAAGAATATAGTATATGAATTAGTTTGAAAGTGAGATCAAAGAGATTGGATGTATGTTAACAAAATTGTATTGATTTTAATGTCTTTCAGAGCCATGGTGTCATTGAAGGGAATTTACTTTATAATTTCACTCTTTTTGGGAAGCTTTTTGGGAAGTATTTTCATGTTGGCTCCTTTTTTACCTTTGATGCTTATAATGCCGTCCTGGTATCGCTGGATCAACAATCGCCTTGTCGCAACCTGGCTTACACTTCCAGTGGTAAGTTAAACATCAGCAAAGAGACTAAAATGATTAACGTCTTGAATCTTAAGTTTAAGAGTTCTAGTTACATAAATACTTCTTAAAGATTAAAATGTGTATTATTTATAAATTTACATTATGAGAAATAGGATAATATAGTAGATAGAAGTCACTTTGAAGTCCAGTATTCAAATCCTACCTACCTCTAACATACAGGAACTGTTTGAAGTTGTTTTGAACAGGTCAGTAATTTTCTAGTGCCCTAGGCCAGTGGTTTCAAACTCAAATAGGAATTGGGGCTGCCAAAGATGTACATAAAGATTTGTGGGGCCTCATATAGACTTAGAAAGCAAACTATTAGTATTATCTCTGTCTTCTTGAATTTTACTAGGGAATGTTACTTGTCTTATACAACCTTTATGTTTGACACTTCTTTTCTAGGCAGGCTTCTCTAAGACTACAAGTTGCAGAGAAGGTATTATCAGTGGGAAGTTTTTCTGATGGGAATTCCCTATACCAGTGGAATCACATATGCAATTCCTATTCCTTTAAAAAGCAAGTTGAGTTTTTTTGTATTTTTTTTAGGGAAGTTCAGATGTGTATTGCTCAGGCAAGTAATATGCACTTCTAGTTTGAGAAATGTGTTAGGCTATATTTACAGATGCCATTGACTCATTTATTTTATACCATGAAAAGTAGAGAAACTAAAAAGAGGATGCTAACATAGAAATTAACAGGAGAAAGCATCACTTTTCCAGTCCTGGAGTAAATGAAAATAATTTAGCTCTATAGTCATATAACTTATTTGCATTTACTTTTCATTTGCTTGATATGAGTCATGTCTAAGGTCTTAAAGAGACTTCAGATATCTCATAATATAACAGTTAATTGACCATGACTTTAGAAACTAAAGGAAAAAAATGAAAACCATTAAGAATTAAATTAAGTCTTAAAAATATCTAAAATTTATATTGGAGTTAAAAACTGCTGTAGTGATCCTCCTCATTACTCTGCTTGAGCTTTCATTACTTTTAGGGGCAAGAAGTGAAAAGATGGATGGCTAGTATATGATTGTTCATTTTCTTTAGTTCTTTAGAACATGATTTATGATAATGATAAGATTTAGGTATTACTAAGGGTTGTTACCAACTAGTTATTAAGTTAGTGTTCAGATTAAAGTCAATTCAATTATAGCTAATTTCCTTATGATCCTGAACTCCCTGCTTTCTGGTTTTTCATTTTACCTGTTTTCAGTGACTCTACCACTGCTTTCATCTCTAATCCTACTAGAAAGGATAGTCCTTTGAAGGCATCTCAGTAAACTTCCTGTACTTCACCAGAGTGATTATTTCTTCAAAAACACCCAGAATTTTCTTCTGGAATCATTTAAAGACAGTTTAAATTGGTTCAGCAAAACCATTATGGTATGGGAAAACTGGAGTCTGGACTGTAAAGGCCCATAGGGTAGTAGTAATGCCTTCTGCTGCTCCCCATAGCCATCTCTTACTAGAATCTTTTCTTAAGCTAAACAGCAGGAAACCTTCCTTATCTTTAGGTGAACAAAAAGATGAATCATATTACCATAGTAGATCCCAAATATAGAGGCAATAGAGTATCATGGAAAGCACAAGAGATTTTAAATGAGTACCTAGAATTTACATCTAATAAGACTGATTTCTTTTTAGAGTCTGTGTGATCTTGGGCAAGTCACAGAAGCACAGGGCCTTAGTTTCCACATATGCAAAGCAAAAGAGATTTTTAAGCCCATTCAAGTTCTAAAACCTAAGATAAACTATGAGATGGATTGGTGAATACTTCAGAGATAATACAGGATTCAGAGCTACATCTGGTTTTATAGGGTTTAGACAGTTATTACTGGTTATGTGTCAGTTTCTTCACATGTCATACATCTCTCTGTTACCCTCTCTTATTCTACTTTTCCTATATAATTCTTTGTTGAATATGTTTTCATATTGATCATATTTCTATTCACTGTCCCTATGGCTGACCCTCAACAAGTTCTTTAGACTTGTATTACATGACTCATCAGCAGTAGAGGAGAATATTGCTGTTTAAAAGGTTGGCTTTTGTCTCTGGGAAAAGTTTGAGATTATTAAAAAAGTACAATATACTTTCTCAAAAGCAACTCTGTTTTCCTTTTGTTTAATTTGGGACTCAGTTGATTGTCTCTCTGTGGTGGCTGTTTAAGATCCATATAGACTTTGTTGAAAGACTAGTTTTTATCAATTAATAATAATAATAATAGCTAGTATTTATTGTTAATGCAAGGTGGCTAACAGAAACTTTTTGCTTCTGTAATTTCTAACGGTCACAAAAAGTCAGTTAAACATCTTAGAATGTTCAGAAAGTCAGTTGGAACTTAAAGCTATAAATAGAGGTGAAGTTCCAACTGGAGGCTTTTGCTTTGGCCTTTCAGCTTTGGCCTAATTGCTTCAGCCTTGACCTGTGCTTATTTTGTTTGGGGGAAATTTGGACCTATCTCATTTCTCTGGACCTCTCTCTGATCTCCCATCTCCATCCCTCCCCTTCCCTGATTTTCCTTTGGGTTCTGGTTGGAAGGGAGGGCTTGGTGATTGAACATAGTGGGTTTTAGTTTCTTTAGATAATTGGAGTATCCTCAAATAAATTATCCCTAGGTTTGATAAAGACTTTATTTAAAAGGCAGTCAAATCTTCCTGACTGGGAGAGCCCATCTTTCTCTCTGTCTAAACCTCTCCGTGACCCATCCCCCACCCTCACCCCTCTCCCTAGCAGCAGTTAGAAAACCCTGAACCCCTCCCCCTTCTGACTGACCCTGGTATTAATAAATCCCCTTGTTACCTGTTCAAACCCTGTGGTGAGTCATTGTGTTGAAAATGTTGAAAATTAAGACAAGGGCCAAGAGGAAAGAATCATTTTCCTTTATTTCTTGAGACAACTGGGGCATCCATCTTGACAGGAAGTACCCACCTTCAAGACTTCCTCCAGCCATCAGTTTGACTGGCAGGGAGGGGCCCCCTTGACCCCTCCCTCAAGAGACTTTGAAACTAACAAGAGAAACCCCTCCAGTCAAGCCTAAACTTTTCTTACTGGCCTTAGTTTTCTCCCGGTATCCTCTGTCTCAAGCCTTGGGGAATAAACCTGTTTGAGCTGCCCTCTCCTACATACCCCATTTCCCTTATCTCCTATATACCTTCCCATACCTTCATTCCTCATCCTATCACCTTATAATCCCTTATTCCCTTTTATCCTTCCTCACACCCATCTACTCAACTTATTTAATTATTTTTTATAACATTATATAGTACCTATTATGTGCCAGGAATTATGCTAAACATTTTACAAATATTAGCTCATTTGAGCCTCATGACAACCCTGGGAGGTGAGGGTTATTGTTATCCCCATTTTACAGTTTAGGAAACTGAAGCAAATAGAGGTTAAGTGACTTGCCCAGTCATGTAAATAGTAACTTTCTAAGGCTAGATTTGAATTTTGATCTTGCTGACTGTAGGCTCAGTGCTTTATCTGCTGTACTAAACAGTTTCCTATTTATATAGGGTAGACAACTGTCCATCAAAGAGGCAGTTGTTCATCCAGTTTTGTATTAGTCTAAATAACCTGTAATCCTGTATAATTAGGTAGAACCCTTTTGAATGCGTTTAGATTTCATTAAGAACCTGCAGTGGGCAGCTGGGTAGCTCAGTGGATTGAGAGCTAGGCCTAGAGATGGGAGGTCCTAGGTTCAAATATGGCCTAAGGCACTTTCCAGCTGTGTGACCCTGGGCAAGTCACTTAACCCCCATTGCCTAGCCCTTACTACTCTTCTGTCTTGGAGTCAGTACAGAAGGTAAGGGTTTACTTAAAAAAGAAGAAGAACCTACAGTATTTCAGAACTTGATGTGATCAGTACAATGTCATAACCATCTGAGAGTCCTTATCAATCATGGGGAAATCCCTTAATCTTTTGAACTCTGCTTTGGACATCTTCTACAAAGACTGCCAGTATTCTCAAGGGTCTTCTTCTGAGAGAAATTCTTTTATACTTGAAGTCTCCAATCATATTTTGCAGAAGCCTGGTAGTTTTTATTTCATTGTTTGTTTTATTATTTGTTTCAATCCATAATTAAACAAAAATTGTATTCAGTAAGAGAAATGCATGCAAAAGATAAAGACTTTATATGTAACTAGAGTCTAAGTAACATCCTGAGAAATGAATATATCAAAGAACAAATCACAGAAGCAATAAATTATTTTAAAAATAATGAGAATAATATGCATTGGTGGGACTATAGGAAAATAGACACACCAATGTACAGTTTCTGAAGTTATGGATTGTTTTAACCATTCTGGAAAATAATTTGAGATTATGTGAGTAAATTTACTAAATTATTCGAATTCTTTTGGCCTAGCAATCCTACTACTGTACGTATACTGCAAGAAGTCCCAAAATAATACTTTTAATATGCTAAAATATTCTTAGCAGCACTTTCTTATAGTAGTAAAAACATAGGAACAGAGTAGTCATTGAGGGTAAATGGTTAAACAAATTGCCTGTTATGTGAACGTAATGGGATATTTTTGTGCCATAATAAATTGTGAATATAAGAAATTCAGAGAAGCATGGGAAGACTAGGGAGTGTGATAAAGTAAAGTAGATAGAATTATGAGAACATTACATAAAACAACAAGAGAAGTATAAATCAAAATGACACTAAATGGCAGATGGACTCTTAATTATTGATGGCATTTTTCTCCTGTGGAGCATATGCTAAGGTCTGTCTCTCACATGGTTGGACATGGAGGTGAGACAGGCAAGTGCAGTGTTGGGTTCACTCTCAGAAGAATTATTTTGTTTATTGGTTTTGTTTGACATTCCTTATTTTTGGGGGGAGATATTAATTTTCTGTAATATAGGTATGAAAGACAAAAATAATTTAAAGAAATAGATTATTTTTATTCCTTTGTATATCAGAAATTTTATGTAAAGTCAGTACCTGAGAATTAGAGGTTTATAATCATAAAGTCCTTGACTGTGCTCTCTTTAGAACATCCAAAGTAAACTTGGTAAAATTAGGTAACTAATTAATAGAGTGAGGGCCATCTAGCTTTCTAGGTCCTATGTGAAATTGAGAAAGGTAATACATTTGAGAAACAACAGAATCTATCACTAGATTGGATTGCAGGAGAGGGGCCTTAAAAGGATAGGCTTATGTTAGAGGAAAATAAGATTTAAGAGTAGGAAGCAGATTTAGCCAGGCAGGCTGGCAGGAGCTTGAACATTCCAAACCTGGAATGCAGCAGAAGGACATTCACACAGAGGACTCTCTCTAATGGCAGTTGGTTTGGAGGAGTTGCAGTTATAGCCACTGACCAAAGAGCCTGTGGATTTTTGCATTATCTCTGTGCTTTGGGAAGCATCTACAAGATCATCATATCATCTAGCAAGTTCAAGAAGTTCAGGCTGAGATTAGCTGTCTTGTATGGTGGATATACAAGATATATCTTTCTCCCTGACTTCCCAGTGGATTTACTTGGCTATTTACCTGTGTTCCTGGAACCAGCTGATACATCTGATCAACAGCCCAAGGATATCTTCATGAGAAACCCCTTTCCCTTGTGTTCTGACTGCCTGCTATAGTGTTAGTGTAGTGATTCCTAGACTTCTAGCCCTGAGTTTATCCCATAGCTTTGAAGTGTAGCTTGACCCTCTCCCACATCACCTTCCCTCAATTTACAACATTAAACTGATTTTACCTACTTCCTGTTGCCTTCCTTAACACCCAGGATAGGACCCACTAAAGAGAATAACATTCCCCTTTAGTTTTTCCCGGTTTGGTGGTGACCAGTAATGCCAAGTGTCATATTACCAACCAGTTCTTTCACCTAATTCCTACATTCCTTGTGCAGGTCCAAAGCCAACTTGTGTCACTCCTGTCACTTGTGGGTATGTGAGTGTGTCCTAGTTGTGATTATCACTCGGTGTAGGCAGTTACCTATTTCACTTTGTAATGTTTACTCCAAGAGGATGTAAAATTGAATATGCATTGTTTTTATACTTTTTACTCATATCCCTGTTGCCTGGCACAGGGCTTGGCACATAACAGATGTTTGTTGATTTATCTGAGAAACATTTGAAAGAAATCGAGATGTTTAGTATGCATAAGGTTAGGGGCATGTATTTGACATATGGCAAGGCATATGGAAGAGTGTGATAGTACTTTATTTTAACCTTGCATAGTTCTTCATTTTAAATTATGACTCCCTTGTAGTGTGGAGGAATATGGAAAACGATGTAGGAGAAAAGAAAGTTACTCTAATGGGTTAGTTAGAAATTCATTAGGCGAATAAAAGATGTTATAGACAAAGTCAATTTGTAGAACTGGTTGTTGAATTCACAGAGATGAAAGAGTATGTTCAATGATTAGAAATTTGCGTAGTTTGACTAGAATTAAAAGGGTATTGGAGGGGAGAAAGAGATAGAATCCCTTACAACTAGGTTAAAGATAAACAGTATGTTTTTTTACATGTGGAGAAATTTTATTAAGTTTGATTTAAAAAACCAAAGCTAATAAATAGTTAAAATAAAATTTGGGATATCTGTGGATTTAACTTCAAAATATGGACGTACTCATGAATTTCTGAAGAGAATTTGAGTTTACATCTTAGGTCTGGCCCTAACCATGTGAACTTGAACAAGTCACATTATCTTTCTAGCCTTCAATTTTCTCATTTGTAAAATGAAGCAGTTGGATTCCTAGGACCTCTGAGGTCCTTTCTGGTACTAAATTTATGATTCTATGGTCCAGTAATTTGAAGTTCATAATGCCTTCCTTTGTCTGGTCATATCTAGTATGTAATTGGCCCAAAACATCCAGTAGAGGAAAGTAAGATTTATAGATTAGGAAATTGAATTTAAAGTTAAGTGACTTGATCAAGATTAAAGCTATTACAAAGGGCTAGGCTGAACATATTCTAGGTCTCTTTAATATCCATTAAATATCTTTTTTTTAGAGGAAGCTGTCTGTCTTTATTAGACTAAGTTGTCTATGAAGATAAATGTGTTTTTGAGTTATTCTAAAGAAGTACTATTGTTAATAAACATCAATACAGTTATGTCACCTAAATTTCTTTTTCTTCTTTTTTATTTTGAACTTAAAGAATTAAATATAATTAGCATTTCCATATGTGCTATAAAACGGGAAAAAGTTGTACATTAGACTGACATTATCATTGGCTTATTTTTCTTTTTAATTATATTAAAAGTATAGAAATTTCAAAGCTATCTTGTTTATTTGTGATTCTTTCTGACACAAAGTCATGATTTTGAATTGACTTTTTTCTTAGGCATTGCTGGAGACTATATTTCGTGTAAAAGTGATTATAACAGGGGATGCTTTTGTTCCTGGGGAAAGAAGTGTTATTATTATGAACCACCGGACAAGAATGGATTGGATGTTTCTTTGGAATTGCCTGATGCGATATAGCTACCTCAGACTAGAGAAAATCTGCCTCAAATCCAGTCTCAAAAGTGTTCCTGGTTTTGGTAAGTTGTTCACATATTTTGTTAGAATAAACAATGGGTGTGGATGGCAAATATATAATATTCCCACATTAAAGCCTCATTTGATAGTGAGTTCCATTTAAATCTTAAGACCTTTTCCATTATCCCTGACTAATACATAATTATATTTAAGTATTTTCTTTTTCCCTAGCATATCATAGCTAGAAGATAGCTTTTTATTGTCCTTTAAAGAAATATTTAAAAGTGACAGAGTAAAAGTTTTACAATTTGCTGTGGTTGCTTGGGTGACCAATACTGCAGAAAATATGATTCGACCATGCTTTAACTACCTTCTACATTTCCATTTGTAGAGTAAGTTGGACCAGAAACTAGCCTAGGTAATAAAGCCTTTAAAGTCCACTCTAGTAATATAAAAGAAATAGTCTTCAGCAAGTATAAATTGAATGTCAAATATATTTTAGAATTATTTTTGTTTTGTTTTACACAATGTTGCTGCTTTAGTCCTTACACTATATTTTAATAACTTAAATCATACTATAGTAGGAATGTTCTTGGAAAACTCTCTTTTGCTTCTGAAAAATAGGACCATCCCAACACTGAATATTAAATATTGCCTTTTTTGGGGGAGGGGCACTTAAAAGCAATCAATTTGAAAAGCAAACATTAATTACCACACATAGGAATTGTTATACATTATAGTCTTTATTATTTTCTACTCATTGTACCTTTATGTTCCCACTGTTAAATCTCTTTCTGAAAATTTTGTCACTTAAAAGCAAACAATGACCTTGCTTATGGTGATCTGAAATTTTGGTTAATGTTCTGAGGACTATATTAAGATAGATATTTTTTTCTTCGTTGGTAAGGAAACTTCTCTGTAGAGATGTGTTATTGTAGTTGTCTCCAAGTTTTCTTTTTCCTCCCTTAATTACTTGGGTCAGAAAACAGAATTGAGAATTTTTGCTCATACACTTTGCTAATGGAAAGCAAATTTTCAAGAGCACATTGTTATAATAGACTATATTTTTAGTTTATTAATTTAATTACTGTTGTGTTTAATCACAGGCTTGGATGGATTCAGTCTGTAGAATGCATTCACATCTTTGAGATCATGGTGAAGTATCCATGTCTTAACATTCACTTTAGAACTGGACCACTATTAATGTACACATCATATGTAATGGGTCTAAATTCTCTCCCTACTCCCTTTCCCCTACTGAGAAAACAAGAAAAGCAAGATCCCTGTTAGTTATACAATCAAACAAAACTCATGCTGACATTGGCCATATCCCAAACAAAATATGCTTTAGTATGCACTTTGTCTGTCACCTCTCCATGTGGAGGTGAAAATCATTTCATTGAGTCTCTTTTGGAATTGTAGTTTATTTATTGTGTTGAGCAGAATTCTTGAGTCTTTCAAAGTTTGTCTTTGCCATATTGTTGTTACAATAAAAATTGTTCTTTTGCTTCTTCTCAGTTCACTTTTCATAAGTTCAAATAAGTCTTCCCAGGTTTTTCTGAAATCTCTTCATCATTTGCCCCATTCCTTTCATCATTTTTTGTGGCACAGTATTATTCCATCAAAATCATATACCACAACGTGTTCAGGTATTTCTTCAGTTTCTAATTCTTTGCTAATACAAAAAGAGCTGCTATGAATATTTTTATACATATAGGTCCTTGACTTTTATTTTTATCTCCTTGTTGTGTAGATCTAGTAGAGCATAGTTGGTTCAAAGGGCATACATAGTTGAATAATTATTTAGATGTAGTTCAAAATCATTCTTCATAGTTACTGGGCCAGGTTAATTTCATCAACAGATATTCAGCATGTTTATGAAAGCAGTGAATACAGCGTCCTTGCTCTTAAATTTGTAAGTAGAATTTCAGCAGTTTACACAGCATATTTGAGTTCCATATCCTTCATTGTTTTTGGAAGTGACAAAGAATAATAATTCTTGAGGAAGCTATAGACAATATTTATTCTCTTGCTGATTCTGTTCAATCACCATAAAACATATTGTATATAAATCAGTTTAGTCTTTTTGCACTAAATAACAACTATCACAGGGAGACCCAAATAAAAGTATATAACTAAGCATAATCTAGCATCATTTGTTGGGAAATACAAACTTGTGTACTACTGACAGATTTTTAAATGCCATATACTCTACTAGCATCAGCCTTGTGCACTTGATATGAGGAAAATGATGAGAAGAGTCCCCTATAATCTTGAGGAATTTCAATGAATATGTTAACAGTGATGTAGGAGTATAATAATAACTTTTTTTAAACATTTATTAATATTCATTTTTAACCTGTTTACATACTTTATGCCCCTACTTTCCCCTTCACCCCCCGCTCTCTCCCCACCCATGGCCGACGCACATTTCCACTGGTTGTAGCATGTGTCCTTGTTCAGGGCCTATTTCCATATTGTTGGTAGTTGCATTGGTGTGGTCGTTTCGAGTCTACATCCCCAATCATGTCCGCCTCAGCCCATGCATTCAAGCAATTGTTTATCTTCTATGTTTCCTCTCTTGCAGATCTTCCTCTGAATGTGGATAGCGTTCTTTACCATAAATCCCTCAGAGCTGACTTGTGTCATTGCATTGCTGCTAGTACAGAGGTCCATTACATTCTATTTTACCACAGAATATCAGTCTCTGTGTACAATGTTCTTCTGGCTCTGCTCCTTTCACTCTGCATCAGTTCCTGGAGGTCTTTCCAGTTCGCCTGGAACTCCTCCAGTTTATTATTCCTTTTAGCACAATAGTATTCCATCACCAGCATATACCACAATTTGTTCAGCCATTCCCCATGAATGACATACCCTCCCTTTCCAGTTCTTTGCCACCACAAAAAGCGCAGCTATAAATATTTTCGTACAAGTATAATAATAACTTTTAAAAGGACCATCAGGTTACATGGAATTCAGTATGCCAGGGATCTACTCCTCAACTTGGACCAAGTGTCAGTTACTCATCAGGACCTCTCTCTTCCACTTATCTATTAAGAAGCTGACATGGTTTTACTCAATCATCTGTAATCAAGGTGTCATATGTTAAACCATTGTTTTGCAGTGGCAACTGAAAGATGTTTAGATTACTGCACTTATCTGTGGTCCTGAGTAGTAAAGACATTATTTAGGAAAGTCATTGGTAATACCAGAGTATCCAAAAGTTGATGAGGATCATAAAAGGAATTTGATTCATTCAATTTAAGCATGTGTTAGAGGAATTGTTTTTTAGAAATTTATTTTTTTCTTTTGAAATCTATACCCCACCCCATTTTACCAATATCCACAAAACCTCAAAAACAATGTATAACATTCATACATTTCAGAACGGTGTATTTATTATATCATGTTTAAATAATATTAAAAGGATAATATAATATCAAAATTTATATGTAAGAAATAATACATAAACATACAAAGGCATGCAAAACAAATTCCCATGTTGACCATGCCTGAAAACATGTGTCCTTTTAAGTAACCTCTGGCATGTTGAGTGGCATGCTTCATCTTCAGTCTTCTGGATTCATGGTTTATCATTGCTTTAATCAAAGTTCTAGTCTTTCAAAGTTGTTTCTCCTCTACAATATCTTTGTCATTATATAAATTGTTCTAGTTCTGCTGTCTTTGCTCTACATAGGTTTTAGGAAACTCAGTTTCCTCTGAAATTATCCATTTCATCAATTCTTACAGCAGAGTAATATTATATTTATAGCCATTCTTTACTTAGCCATTTCATAATAGAGTCCCTCAGTCTCCACTGCCACATGGACCGCCTCTGACCGCAGCGCTGCCATCCCTCAAACCCCGCTGCTACTGCCACTGCTACCCGCCGCAGCCCCCATTTTTCGCCTCTTTTTGTAATACCATTGTGAACAGGGATTGTTACCTTTGTACCTATATTTCTAGTGCAGTACCTAGTATATTGGAAGTACTTAAATGCTTGTTTATTCATTGATTCCTTGTCTATTTCAGTAATCTTTTTTATTTTTTAAACTATCAAATGATTTTTGTGATTGATTTATTAGAGACTAGATTTTCTATATAAATATATACTCCTTAATGTTTAATTTACTTAAAAATTTGTTTTGTTTTTGTTTTTCATGTTTAGTTGATGAAGATATTAAAACCCATTGATAAAATCAAGTTTTATAGTTAATGTATGCATTACTATTTACCTGTTGAAGTATAAATCTCTCAAAGCAAGGCTAACTAGCATCTGACAATAATAAAACTTTCAAACTTTCAGTCTTTCAAACTGGGAAGAGTTAAGAGTTGTAGAATCTTAGATCTGAAAGAAATAGAGGTGGTTGCATGCCCCAGCCTTCTAGCCTTTGTATGAATCATAAAAGCCTTTCCCCCTAGTTTCTCTTTATGTTGGTACTCTTCCCCTCCTTACCACCATCTACTCAAGTTATTAAATCCTTTTAATTCTTTCTTTTCAGTATCACAAATCCATCCTTTCTAGTCCTTCTTTTGCCACCCACTTCATGTCTTTTATTTCTTCATGGACTTTATAATAATTATCTAATAATCAGACTCCCTGTCTTCTGTCCCTTCTGATAGTTATTTAGGTGCCACTGATTTGCTATCCTTGAGTTTTGATGCTTAGGTACCTCATTACACACCTTTAAAACTCACTTGGGATTTATCTGAAATAGCAAGCAATTTCTGGGGTGATTGCAACAGATTTATCCTGATATATCCTGCAGAGAGATAAGTTGTTTGGGAGCCCTAAGGAACTCCACTTGCCCACGACAAACTCCTGTGGTTCTAGCTTTGTACACATAACATAGGGAGCCATAGAACTAATAAAAAGGATTACCAGACAGTTGTTTCCAGCACCACCTAGAGGCCATGGCCACAAAAAACTAAGTCTATCAGACTTCACTACAGTTCACCATTCTTAAAGTATACTGGTCTTGCCTTGCCACCTTGTGTTTTAGTCCATCATATTTTTTGTTCTTCATTTGCTTCGGTCATGTCCATTTCTTCACAACCTCATTTGAGTTGTTGTTGTCGTTTTTTGTAAAGATGCTGGAGTGGTTTGTCATTTTCTTTTCCAGTTCATTTTACATATGAGGTAACTGAGGCCACAAATTGACTTTGCTAGGGTCACACAGCTAGTAAATAACCGAGGCGGAATTTGAGCTCAGGTCTTCCTGACTCTAAGACTGGTGCTTTGTCCAGTGTGCAACCTAGCTGCCCAGAATCAGATTAGCCAGGAATAATAAACGCTAGTGCTTGATGTATTCTCAAGGCTTCATTATAATGTGTCATTGTTCCCAGAAGTATAAACCACTTTAGCTGACCCTATCTACTCACCCCCACCTGGCACTGATCTTTCTAGCAGAGATGTGTCACTGCATACAATCCTTACTTATGTTCAATCATTGTCATTTTACCATTAAAATGATTTCATATTTTCAACAGGATAAAATCTGATCAAGTTCTTCATAGATGACCTGATCCTAACCTGCATTTCTAACTACCCATATCTCTTATTATTTACCCTTCTATTGTAGCATGTAACACTATCCCTCAAAATGACCTTTTGCTTAAGTGATTGTATTTGCCCAAAGTGCCCCCTACTCTTATCTCTACCTGTATGAATTGTGTCTTTCCTTTAGAGCCAGCTTAAATCTTATTTCCCAAATGAAATTTTTCAAGATGTTCTCAGTTTGAAATAGTCATCTCCTGATCTCTTTATAAAGTGACAGATCATGACAGTAATAATCCTATATCCCAAGGTTCCCTTATATGAACTTTCTGATGTTATAGGGGTACAAAATGGTGAACCCCTGGGTTTGGGAAGGAAATCTTTCTCAAGAATGAGAGGACTCCAAACTTAGCTTAAAAGTAAAAAGAATGATTTATTAGTAAGATAGGATTAATGGCTAGCAAGACAGCATGAGTGGAACAGCCATGGGAGGCTTCTCCCTGAATCCCTCAATCCTGGGGATTATATACTTTTACAATTGTGGGGACATGATGCTGTGTCATGATGAGGATGTGATTCTAGAGTGGTAAACACTCAGGTATTTGGTGGTGGTGTTAGTGGTGGGGTTTGGTCATCTGATCGGGGTCTGCCCGGAGACATAGGGGGTGACCCTCATAGTTTAGGGGACAGATGGATGTCTGAGATACAACTTGATGTTATCAAAGAGTTGTATCTCTTTGTCTATCTCAACTTAAAGGAATTCCAAGGACAATGGTCTTTGCCTTGGGAGTCACGAGGGCAGGAAGGGGGAGGGAATTCTCCTGTTCACAGCCTGTCTGAGTTAAGGGGTACAGGGTCCCTGCCATCTCTCACAATGCCCTTGTCACTGATGTTTTAGTTATCCAAGGTCAACCAAGAAGGGGCTTTGACAAATCTGCCCCCACAAGTGGTCTCTTCTACTTTCACTTTCACTTTAAAAAGTTTTTTTTTTGTTTTTTAAGAAAGTGGGAGTCTGAGAAGCTGAATAGAGGGGCAGGAACAGGGTCAGAAGGGGTTCACTTATATATGAGATTTTAGCCATCTGCAGTAGGTGTTGGAACTTTGGGGATACAGGCTTCTCCTGTGTTGCTTTATGATATCTCTTTTGTTTGTTACCTTGTAGTGTTATTTAAATCTTAGATTAATATTTAAATGTTCATGCTTTTGTCTAGTCCCTCTTAATTAGTTTAAAACTCTTTGAAAGTAAGGATCTATAGTTCTGTAAGATAATATAAGTAATGGGGTCACCAGGGATATTAAAATCAACTATGGGATTTGTGGGAACACTCTCTGGGATGTAAGAGAGACTAAAACTGATCACTGAAGTCTTGTACAGCTACACCACTCCCAACTGGAAAAATAACAACCAACTGTCACTCTGGCCAGAGGCTTTGAATTAACTGACAAGGTAACAAGGTGAAATTGGGTTTTAATTAGAAACAACTAAAAGGAGGGATAGGAATGACTACTCTAAAATCTTAACACCTAATAACAAAACTCAAAGGGACAGGGAAGGGCTTATTCACTACACTAATTAAGCTATCTAACTAACAGGGCCCAAGGAGCTATACTGGAGTCTCTGGGTTTCTGGTTTCTGCCTCAAACCTGGAACCTGCCAGGCTTGAGTGCAGCTGGGGCTTTTGTGGCTTTGGGATTTCTCACTGCAATCCACTGATGATGTCTGGATGCCAGGAGCTACAGTTGTTTCAGGAACTAAGCAGTAAGGGTTTTGCTTGGAGCACTGTCCTCTTCTCTTGTTCTTTCCTTAAATGCCACACCACACAGGATCCCAGGGGAAAACAGGATGCAAGGTGTCCTTTGCTCTGAGTTCTCCCAGGCTGGCAACAGTTTTTGCCTACCACTAATGGAGTCCACACACAGCACAGATAGACTTCCTCCTCCTTCATTCCAACCTGGAATTCCCAGCTCCAGCTCCTTCCTGCTAGGTACTTCCTAATCAATATATAATCAATACCTAATAACTAGCTAATCTAATCTTACTCATAACAGTACCAATCATACTGTAGAATCTACCACATAGTAAGTATTCAGTGAATGTTTACCGTTTTGATTGTTCACAAATGATAGAATCATAGCTCTGGATCAGGGAGAGGCATTGGAGTCCATCTGTTTCTCTCCCTTCATTTTATAGATGAAGAAACTAAAACCCTAGGAAACTTACTCAATGTCAGATAGTAATTGTTATAGGTGAAATTTGAACTCAGATCTTCTTATTCCAAAGCTGGTGTACTTTTCCACTGCATAGCACTAAAGAAGTGTAAAACTTTGGCTTGTAATCATGAGAGAAGATCTTAGACAAGAAAATAACGATTTTTAGAGAACTTTTAGAAAATAGGGAGTCCAAAAGTAATAGGAATAAGAATAGGTAGCAAATAAAATATTAGGACATGCTTTAAAATGAAATTTAATGGTGGGTACAAATGCTGAAATTGTCATGAGAAAATGAGAGAATGGAAAAAGAACTGATGCCTAAATATAAGGTTAGTAAAATTTTAATTTTCAGTTAAATATTGCCTCAAACTATTTCAGATTCTGCCAGCTATTACATGGAAACTATTGGGGTCTTTTTAATTTGCTATTTATAACTTTCTTAGCTTATATACTTTACATTCCAAGTAGATGATTATATACCTTGTGTTCAAATTGTACTTATCTGGGTCAGTTATTAATGACTGTAAGTTGAAGTATTGATTCATATTATCAGAACATAGAGAAGATATTAAATCATAATATTAGCAGTTTTGAGGATAACCTTAAAAAGCTTGAAATAAAAAATATTTCACTCAAAATGCAGGAAATAATAGAATTTATATATCAAGGCAGGAGAAAAAATCATTATGTATGAAAATTCCAGCTAGATGATTTTGTCTGTCTTCATGGAATATATTTTAAGGGAGAGGATTGTTTGGGTCTTTGTGTCTCTTGTATCAATGCATTTAAAAGAGAAAAAATATGTTGTAGTCAACCAAACTAGGTTTTTTTGAAATGTTTTCAGATTTGGTTAAGAATGTACAGTTTTGAATTCAAAAAAATACAGTCAGTTCTTGATTTTATACTCCATTGGAGGGAGGGAGGGAGGGAGGGAGGG
>NC_058131.1:227383658-227414526 GCF_016433145.1 Gracilinanus agilis | reverse complement strand
AAACAGTTGAATTAGCCAATTAAACCAACATGACAACCACATCTGGATGGAAACTTGATTTTATAGCTAAAGAATATTCCAAAGATGGCATTATAAATAACTCAACAATACAATAAGAATTTTATGTAATCCTAAAATGAGTATTAGCTGAATCAATAACATATCTACACAATTATTATTTAAAAAAAACCCAACTCTTTATCTTCCATCTTAGAATCAATGCTGTGTATTGATTCTAAGGCAGAAGAACAGTAAGGGCTAGGAAGTGGAGGTTAGGTGACTTGCCCAGGGTCACACAGCTAGGAAGTGTCTGAAGCCAGATTTGAATGAACCTAGGACCTCCCTTCTCTAGGCCTGGCTCTGAATCCACTGAGCTACTACCTGCCCCTTACCCACACACTTATTGATGACTTTCAGATTTTAGAATAGAAACACTATCACAGTTATTTAAGAAAGATATTATCCTAAAGGGGACCCTGTGCAGATCATAGTAATTAGAATGTTGGATTAAACATATATATATGTATATATGTATATATACATATATATGTATATATATGTGTGTGTGTGTACATATGTACACACACACACGTTTGGACAAAATGGTAGAGGTACTGGCAGAATTTTTCCTTTCCTAAATCCTTACAAAATTATTTCCTATTGATAAGTCAAGATATTAAGACATAATATTAGATTTTAAGATGTATATCAGACATAATAGATTTCAGCTTCACAAAATCAAAAGATGAGTTAAAAAGATTTACTAAATGTTAACTATTCCAAGGGTTGAGAATACAAAGAAAGGCAAAAATAGCCTGTGCCCTTGTGGTCTTAAACATACATACAATTTTCCTTATCTCTATGTGTCTCTGTGTCTTTCTCTGTCTCTCTGTTTGTGTCTCCGTCTCTCTTTTCATGCATATGCTCACATTTGCATATGTGTGTGTATATGTGTGTGTGTGTATGTAAGTGTATATGTGTGGATATAATCTCAGAAAAACTTCTTTCAGAAGGATTTTAACTAATCTTGAAAGAAGCCAGGAGGTGGAGGTGAGGAGGGAAACATTCCAGCCATGGGTGTGGAGAGCCTTTGGATGTAGAAAAGTCATTGGAGAAATAGGATCAAATTTAGGGCCTATTATCTGGATTTCCTATGTGACCAATCCAGACTGAGGCAGTCTTTGTGTTTGGTTCTGGTCACCTGAGCCCCGAAAAGCTCTGGTACCAGCAGGTAGGTTAATCCAAAATCAACTTGATCCCTCCAAGAGGCTATTAGAAGTCATTTAGAGAAACAGAGTCTGTAACAGATATTTTATCTGGATCCCATTACAAAATCATCGGCAAGTAAAACCGTGTATGATTTTTCTGTACTGCATGTCAGTACAGACAGATTGGGCCATCTAAGATAAAAATCTGAGGCTCCTCTTTTGACTCAGTCTTTGATCCCCACCTTTCTTAGAATTCTTATTGGAGAGCTTTGAAGTGGCAGATCAGCATCTACTGAGTTGATGATTCCTTTCCTTGATAATTGAGAAGCCTGAAACTAGTTTGTTAGGATTCAGGCTTCTCAATTATCAAGGAAAGGGTATTTCCGCTCCCAGAATTATCCCCTACTAAATTGGTGGTTGGAATTTGGCCATTTGTCTTTGCACCTTTACTCTTTAGACTTCAATGGGTTATGTGTGATTTATTACCCCCTCACAACTGTGACTCTTTCTGTGTTCTTTGCTTGAAATCAGTATATAATAAACTCCCAAGCCCGCAGAATTCGGAACAGCATGGGCTAACCACTAGTCTAGTTGTTCTCCTGCTTTAACCATCCTATGCCACCAACGTGGACCCCAAAACCATATAGGGGGCTGGCTCCCTATACATGGGGAACTCTCAGAATGATTAAGTGAATAGATGGTCTATCTTGTGTGAGGACCATCAGTGAGTCACTAGATTAGAATATGTGGAGAGTATGATGTAAAACAAAACAAAACTGGAAAGGTAAAAGGGACCAGGTTATAAGGACTTCAAGAGCCAAATAGAGGATTTTCTGTTTGATCTTGGAGGTATCAGAGGAGAAAAATAAGTGACATTTATATAGTGCTTTTTCTAAAAATTGGGATCTTATGCATTATGCTGACTATTTTTTCTCATGTTAACACTTATATATCTGATAAATAGCATCAAGGGGCAGGGATTTGACAGATACTATACCTGATCAACCCTTTTTAGCCAGACACACTTGAGACTTTTAAGCAGTAGATGAGAGGAGGCTCTCCTGGTTGAGGCTGAACTAAATAAACAACTAATTTTTTTTAAGAGAGGGAGAGAGAAATAGTTAATGTGTACTTGTAATCTAATGAACTATCTGGGAAATTTCTAGTTTAGTACAAACATACAGATCTATCAAAAACAATTTCTATAAATTGAGGATTTAATTCTCAGTATTGTCTGTGAAGTCACACAAACACATATGTATATGTTTATATAATTAAAAGCTCCCCAGGCCTGCTTCAGTCTGTCTTAATGACAGTGAGAGGATTCTATTTGTTCCTCCTTATCAGGGAGAGGAAATAACCTGCTACTCTAAATTAAAGGGCAGAGGGCTAGTCTTAGGTATCTACCTTCCTTCTTAACAAGTTTCTCATCACTTCCCCTAAAAGTTGGAGGCAATTTAAATCTGCCTACATTGAAAAGTTGCCACCCCCTTTTAAGAGACCATTCAAGTTTTAAATCAAGGATATCCTCTCTTAATAATTCTCAACTAATTGCCATCATATTGTAGTCACGTGAGTTGTTGATACCCTCTTATTCTGAGAGAGGAGTCCAGTGGAGAATGGTGAACTAGAATGCTTCCCTATCCTCATTCTGAGATGTTCATAGAAATTCTAATATGACCAAGCATAGCTAAGATGGGAGGCATGTTTCTAACTTCATCTGCTTCATTAGACATATCTTTTAATTAACCCCTGACTTTCAACCACTCCCTCCTATCCATTGGTTATAAAAAAGTACTCTCTTATTTATGTATGTGTTTATCTGTACATTCTTGAGGAATAATGTGGGATTGTTTTTCCTGTAATATTTAAGAATAGGGCTGGTATTGTAGAGGACAGAGGCTTGTGGGATGTTGGGGTAGGAGACAAGTCACCTTTCAAACAAGTCTGATAGGTACCTTGGTGGATGAAGAGCCAGGCCTGGAGACAGGAGGTCTTGGGTTCAATTCCTAGCCATATGAGCCAGTGCAAGTCAGTTAACCCCAGTTGCCTAGCCTTTAATGCTCTTTTGCCTTAGAACTGATACTTGCTATCGATTCTAAGGCAGAAGATAAGGGTTTAAAAAGTAAAATAAGATAAAAACAAGTCTGATACATTAGGGTCACATTATCCCAGATCAGAGCTGGTTACTTTGTTACTGTGTTTGACAAAAGAGAAACAAACAGAAATGCATTCATATTCAATGAGAAAATCAAATACTGTCTTATTTTAATGGCTTGTCAAATTTATTCCAGGTTGGGCAATGCAGGCTGCTGCCTATATCTTCATTCATAGGAAGTGGAAGGATGATAAAAGTCACTTTGAAAACATGTTGAATTATTTCTGTGATATTCAGGAACCACTTCAACTCCTCATATTCCCAGAAGGGACTGATCTCACAGGTAAGTTGTCTTGTGTTGGAATAATCCAATTGAACCAATATTTTAAAGTGTTTAATGTGATATGCAGGACACTATTTAGGCATATAGAGATACAAAAATGAACCTGAATGGAGCTTCCAGTCTACTAAAGGAGAAAAAGACAAGTACATATTTTACCATAATACAAATTAGATTAGATTAATAAGTATATAAGAGAAGGCAAGTAGCTTTACATAAGAGATTTGAGGACAGAGTCTCTCAGGAATATCATGAAGGATGTTGTTGAATGAAAAAAGGGAATTTCAAACAGGGGTATGGCAGAGAAGGAAGGGAGAATAGGGAGCTACAAGAGCCATTCCAGATATGGGAGAAAAAGGGATTCTACTTTTTCCATGAAAAAGCTGAAGCTCCTAGAGGGGAAGTGACTTGGCCCAAATTATCACTGGTTAGTGGCAGAGTGAAGGCAGAATCCCTGACTACCAACTAATCAGTCCATAGTTTCTTTTGCTATGGCCTACACTAGAAGTAATTGTCCATCATGTTATTCATAACACTGAATGTTAGTACAAGCCCATACTTAGGTCCAGTGCACTAGCAAACTCCATTGTATAAATAGGGAATATGGGAATCTTGTTCCCATTTTGGATTTGCTCTTTAATCCTAACCTTTTTGACTCATTTTTGAATTCCTAAATGATATAATGCCTTCACAAGGTTTATCTTAGAAGAATATTTAATTTTATTCTACAAAATCTAAATTATATCAGTTTTTTGGGAGTAGGTTTCTATTCTTAAACTTAATAAAAGGGTCTTGCTTAAAGTTAGGAAAATTATCAGTGGTACATATGTTTTGTTTTTGTGGTTCTGTATATGTTAGGGTTAAAAAATTGAAAACTAGGTTATCAGAGTACTCAACCTTTGGTTAATGAGTTCTCAGATTAGCATTTGAAGCCAAGTAATTCTGTGCTTTTCTCCTCTCCCCTAATAATCCTCTAAAATAAGTGTGTTGGGTTCTTTTGAAAACTTTATAGTTTAAAGTGTTAGAAAAAGAGAAATTTTTTTTTCCCCATTAATCAGAACATACCCTTGCCTGTATTGCAGTATTCAGCCAGACTTGCCAGATTTGGCAATTTGTGCATCCTACATTAATAGCTTGCCTGCTTAGTCAAAGGAAGGTTTTGATGAAAATATTAAGATGGTTTTTGCCTGGACATAATTGATATTTAGATATTTATGCTGTATTATATAGACATATATATGTATATACATATACATATAATTAGTAAAAATGTTAGATGTATTTCAAAAAGCATTCATCTTTGCTTTAGAAGATTTTAAAGTTACAGATTAAGTTAAGCAGCAATTTGATTTACACTGGGCTTTTTCTCTTTAGTATCATTTGCACATGATTAGGAGTTGTCTGCACATTTTTTATGAATATTTTTATATTCATTATATATAATACATTGTGTTTTTATGAAATATTTCAGGATGGATTTAAAATTTCAGGAAAATGTCTACAACTTAATTAATTTATCAGAGAATAAAGATTCTAATTAATAACTGATATATAGACTTAACTTAGCAGTAAATATTAACAATATGACTCCAAACACTTGGAGTATTTTTAGAATTAAAAAAATTAGGAGCATATTTTAGAATTATAGTATAATTTAATACCAGTACAAAGCAAATCGTACCTCTTCCCTCCCCCTAGTCAGTAGCATATACTTACTAATTAATTATCTTTCATTTCATTTAGAAAACAGTAAAGCTAAAAGCAACGAGTTCGCTGAAAAAAATGGACTTGAAAAATACGAATATGTTTTACATCCAAGAACCACAGGCTTTACGTTTGTAGTGGAATGTCTAAGAGAAGGTAAAACTTTTTTCCAAGATATATTTTACTATTTTTGAAATATATTCCATTAACTTGAGGAATGAAAGGTAATTAAGCTGAGCTACTCATTAGGTATTAAAGTCTTTCTAAGAATGCTTGAAAAATATAAAGAATAGTCTTGATATGCCATTTTTATTTTGTGTCTTCAGAATAATATATGACCAAGATATTAAGATGTGGTTACATTTTGGAGGGCATAAGGGAAGGATGGAAGGAATTATAGTCAGAGAACACAAACAGACATGTAGTGGTGAGGAAATTTAAAGTATGGTTGAGAGAGTAGTTAGATAAATTTAGCTAGAATGGAAGATTCTCAGAAAAAGTAGTCACTGTTAAAATGAAAATGATTAGATTGTAAAGGGCTTTCAATCCCCTGGTAAGACAGTTGAATAGTATGGCTTACGGAAACCTATGCCATCTACCCAGGACACTCTTGGCTACCTGAGAGGTAAAGGAAATGGAGTTCTAGAAGGTGAGAAAAGGTATATAAAAAGAAAAACCCTTCTGCTCTTTATAAATGTCAGCTTTATTCTATTTCCTGAGTGCCCTGGCCTATCTCTTAGGTATTTTATTTTGGCGTCTTTGAGAAAGCTGGATTATAAAGGGGAAAAATGATCAGTTAAGGGCAATTACATAATCAAACCAAGAGGTTGTGAAGTTCTGAATCTTTATGGTGCCTGTGTAGATGAAGAAGATGGAAACTAGGAGGTTTTTTTTTGGTAGGATTGACAGGATAGCACCAGGTTGCGAACCTATGGCAGATGTACTGGACTGTGCTGGAGGGAGCTAATCCCTTCCCCCTCTTCATGCATGCCTGAGGACATTTCTCACATGACCTGCCCCTCTGCCCAGCAGTCCAGTGGGTGCTCCTCTTCTACTTCCCCTGTCTGGGTTAAGTGGGGGCAGGGGTTGTCACATGCTGTTTGGGCACTCAGTCTCTAAAAGGTTTGCCATCACTAGGATAGCAGTTGATTAAGGGAAGAAGATTCAGGGATGACCTCAAGTATTCACAGCCAGGTGACTGAGAGAATAGTGATACTCTCAACAAAAACTGGTACAGTTTGGAAGAAAAGTAGCTTTAGAGTAGAAGGTGGTGAATTAATTTTTAGACATATATTTGAATGCTGACTTCTAGATGAACATGTTCAGTGGGCATTTAGCAACATGGACTAGAGCTCAAGAGAGAGAATACACCTGTATATCTAGATTTGGGGATCATATCACTAAAAGAGTAGTCGATATCCAGTTGGAAGGTCCCAGAGAATTATGCATTCTTATGCTATTTAACATTTCTATTAGTTAATCAAGTAAATGAAAATTCACCAGGAGTAAATGAAAAGTCTTATATTTGGGTTCAAAAATTTAGCTTCACAAGTACAAGATTGGGGAGATTTTATTTGAGAACAGTTTTTAAAAGGTCTGGAATTTTAGAGTACTGCATTCTCAGTGTTAGTGATCCATATGTTGTGGCAGTCAAAAAATTAATGTATTTTTGAGCTGCATAAGAAAGACAGGAATCTAAAGAATTGATCATTCTACTGCATTTTGTCCTAGTTAAGCAACATTTGGAGTATTGTATTTTCTTGTGTGCCACTATTTAGGAAGGACATTGATATAGGAAAGCATCCAAGAGAAGGCATCTTGAGTGATGAAGAACCTTAAGTTCATGTCATCTGTGGATCAATTGAAGGAACTGGAAGTATTTAACCTCGAGAAGAAAAGACTTAGGAGTGGAGAGGCATCTTAGATATTTTTAAGTATGTGAAAACTTGTCACATGGAAAAGTTATTAGACTTCTTCTGTCCCAAAGAACAAAATTGAGAGATATCAATGACAGTTGCAAAGAAGCAAATATAAATGTGATTTGGAAAAATATTCTTAACAATTAGAGTTGTTCAGAATTAGAAAGGGCTGCCTCAAGAGGTAGGTAGGTACTTACTGATCAGAGGTCTTCAAGAATAAACTGGAAGACTAATGGTTAGAAATGTTGTTGTGGTGCTTCCTTTTGTGGTACGGATTAGACCAGATGTGGCCACTGAGGTTCTTTCTAAAAATCTGAGGTTCTGTGTAAGAAATGAAATGGTGAGATCACCAAAGAGAAGGTATGTATAGATAAGAAATCACAAGATAGGAATTTGTTTCATAGTCACACTTAGCTAGCTCACCGTTCCAAGATATTCCAAGGCAGGAAACTGAAAAAGAGTAGTTAGTTAGGGAGGTAGCAAAACATATCGAGCACTGTATTCCAGAATTTAAGGCAAGAGAAGGAATGTCAGAGGAAGCAATCATCTGCTTCAAAAGTGTCAGACATGTAGCCTATAACACTGGTATGTGGCCTGGACTGGGTTAAAATATAATTGCACAGTAAAGCACAGATAATACTGCATTTTAAAAGTATATGAGTATGCAGTCCTTATGGATTTTTATTTATCCATTAGTGGCCCTTTTTGAATTTGACACCACTGGTCTACAGTATGAAAAGCTGTAGACAAAGCAATGATGAAGGATAAGAAGAGGAGATGAATAACTCAAATGGATAAGGATGAGAATCTAGGGAGAGGTGGTAGAGTGGAAATTTTGTCACCTTTGTGTATGGTGACTCTCACAGAGATTTGAGGAGTTTGGTAGTAGTCATCAGACTGAGATGGCACCATTTGGTTATGCCTCTCACATGGTGAGACTGAGAGACTAGTGGTGAGTGTTGATGGCTGGGGAGACATTAATTGTTAAATGAGGCCACTAATGCTGGAATATATGTGTCTGGAGCTGATATCTCACTTCTCATTATTCCTCTTCATCATGATTCTGGAGATGAGCTAGTGCCAGGGTTCATTTTCAGGAATTTGAGATGACTCAGAATGCAACGTTGTAGTGATGAAGGCCTCTGCTTCCTGGCAGTCTGTGGCCAGGTCATTTCACTGTGCTTCTCATTATGATATCAGTGAGGTAACTCTGACTATCAGTAAGCCTGAGGTCAAGAGAAGCAATACTCCCTCTCTCTTTTTGGTAGCCACTGATAGAACATAGGTGTTATTAAGTGTTCAAAGTAGATAATGATCATGGAGAAGCTGGAACTTCAGCTGAACCTTGAGTAGGGTAGGAGTTGGCTAGTCAGAAAGGAGTATCAAGGGCCACATAGAGGTAATTGCATGAGCAGAGGTTAGAATTGAGTTTGGCATGTGTGCTAATGATGAAGAAAGAAGTCAGACTGAAGAGGAGGGTTAGGTCAGGAAGTCATGAGGAATAAATTTCTGAAGGTAGGGTGAAACCAGATTATTAGCACATGATTTATGTTAAGAAGCCAGCATGTCTTAAATATATTCATTGCTAGATGTTTATTCAAGAATGTCAGTTTAATTGTCAATTAAGAAATAGTTAATTTTCAATTTAGAAATATTGTAACACTAATTTAAAATAAAATAGTTATGGTAGCCCCATTGTACTCTATCCTTGTCAGTCTTCATCTGGTGTATTGGGTTCGGTTCTGGGCACATGGTTTAATAAAGACATTAATTTAGTGAGAGTATCTAAAGGAGGGCAGTCAGAATAGTGAGAGTCTTTAATAAAATTTATGCTACATGAGGGTCAGTTGAAGAATTTGCTATAGACCCAGTAGAGGGACATAATACCTGTGTTTAGTATCTGAAGGGCTGTCATGTGGAAGAGGGACTAAATTTGTTTCATTTGGCCTCAGAAATCAGAACCAAATGTGAGTCTGTCAACAAACATTTATTAAGTGATTTGTCCAAATTCTGTATATATACAAAACAACGGTTAGAAGTTGCAGAGAGGTAAGTTAAGATTTGATGTCAGGAAAAACTTCCTAAAAGTTGTCCAAAAAAGTGGAATTGCCTGCTTAGAGCAGTGATGGTTATCCCTCCCCTCTTTGAAAGTCTTTAAGTAGAAGCTTCATGAACACTTCTCAGGTGTGTTATTGGGATTTATTTCAGGCATGGGTTAGACTATAAGGTCACAAAAGTCACTTCCAACTTTCACATTCTGTGAACTGTAATTCCAGTTTGTATAATAAAGTTACTAAGACCATATGCATAAACGAAATGAATTCTACATTTGTTAAAAGCTCAGGTAGGATACCAATGATACATAATGTAGGGGGAATGAAGGATAATATTTTGTCAGTTGGCCGGAAGAAACAGGATCATCCCTTTTAGATGAAATATAATTCTCAAGTAACTGGACTTGATGGTATTAGTAAGCTGATATCAGAGAAATTATGTATGTAGGAGTTCTGTATTTGGCTCCCTCTTTCTGAACAATAGTAAGAAAAGCAGTGTGTTGACTGCCCCTGAAAAAGTTGCTGAAGGTTATTTAACTGAAAAAAAGTGATATACCATTCTCAAATAGGCTTCTCTGCTGACAGCACTGTTATAAGATGGAGGCCATTTATGCACAGTACACAGGCCCCTATACAATAATCCAATCTCTTTCTTGCCTATAGTGTTTAACAGTGACTAAGAATTCCCAACAACAGTGAATGCTTGCTGTGACACACACTACATTCCTTTTAGTCAGTGAATTATACCTAAAATAGCACATTATTTACTCTTCCTTGTGGGTATCATCTTGGGAAGGGAGGGTGGGTATAATCTCATTAAATAATTATCTAATATTCTTGAATCTCTTGAGTACTTAGATTTGTTATTTTGTGGCTAGACTCTATTAAAATGGAATCTGTTATTTCTCTAAACATTTTAAACCTTAAAAATAGAATATGCACTGTTCTTTTTGCTCTTTGCTTTTCTTTGTACTTTTCCCTCTCTTGTTTTGTCCCTCTACATTTTATTTCCTGCATGTAAAGAGGGAGCAGAAAGGAATAGCTGGTTTCAAATACAGGAATAATTGGATCAAATCCTGGCTCTTACATATCCTGGCTATGTGACCCTGGGCAAGTCATTTAATCTTTGGTCTCTAGACTACTCCCTAAGATCCCTAAGTTGCAAAAGAGGTGGTGAGGGAGTTCCCTCAGCCTTGAGTTTTCTATATCAGTGAAATCACAGGTCTACTCCCTTTCCTAATACCCATCCTACATAGAAGAGTGGATATACCCCAAATAGGATTTGCCTTCACAATAATATCATTCATCAGATCCCACCACAAAATTGTCTAACTCTACATAATATTACATAATATTTTACCAAATGTCTATTTGGTAACAAAAAAGGAGTGATTGTATGTGAAGCTGATCCTGTAGACCTAACTTGCCCTTTTAATATCCCTGCAGTAAATAGCATATTTTCATGGTGCCAAATTGATGGCATTAAGTATTAAGTATTTCGTTATTTAACAAAAAGCTAGAGCTCTGCATCAAAAAAAAAAAATTTACCTACTTTGGTATAAAAAGTTTGTCATTGGATTTCAGGTAAATAATTTTTTTTGTTGTTTGTTTGTTTCTTTTTTTAAACCTTTACCTTCCATTCAAAGACAGAAGAGTGGTAGGGGCTAGGCAATTGGGGTTAAGTGACTTTCCCAGGGCCACACAGCTAGGAAGTGTCTGAGGCCAGAATTGAACCTACAACTTCCTGTCTCCACGCCTAGCTCTCTATCCACTGAGCCACCTGGTTGCTTTGGTAAATAATTGTTATAACATTGTATTAGTAGGGTAAAATGTGACAATAGTCCTATATTTTAAACACCTCATTTTATAATGTGTGACTTTTTCCAAATTTGTTATTCCTTTGAAATATTATCTTATTTATTTCTTTGTAAAAATTTCTTTCAAATTATACTGAAATTGAATTCTGGATTGTAATATTTTCATCTGTTTACAAATTTTCTTACTGACAACATTATTTGTTCTTTACTTGGAATTTAAATGTGAAAATATATGAAAGATAACCTTTAAAAACTGTTAATTACCCACATTTATTTGCCCTCATCAGAAAATGTTGTACTTTATGCAAATTGATTTTCTAGGTTATCCTTTTTTTTATTTTAGACATTTTTAATGGAAATTTTTGTGAGATGTGATGCACACTTGTCTTAAGACAATCTAGAGAGTTAGAAAAATAAAATCCCATGTAAGGGAAGACGACAGTCTTCCTTGTTTGTCATTTGAGGGGCGTGAGTTTTGGACAGAGTTCCACAGTACAGCCCTGGTGTCAGGAAGAAGGAAAGGGGTCCTGTCCTAGAGGCACATGGTTCTTAATTCAATCTTTGTTGTGCCATAAGTCAGACTTGGATGTTAGGTGCAGTTACTGAAATCTGTCGGTTTTGGACTTGTGCTTCTAAAAAGAGAACTGGCTGTAGCTGGGAGGTGGGGAGTGGAGGAAAGTAGTCACTCTATCAAGGGGATATGCTTACACAGTTGAAGGGGAATCAAGGAAAAGGGATATAACAGGGCAGTGCCCAGGGAGCCAGGAGGGAGGGAGGTACCCAACTGCAAGAAACACATGTGTTCTTATGGAGTTTCTGCTAAGTCAAATGGGAACAGACATTGGGGCTAGTGGTCTTTGGGCCTGGGTTAGGGCCTGGTACCGACTTGAGGAAATTGGGGATCAGTTGACATTCAGTTTCCCTGCTGTCCAAGAGAAGGGATTAGGATCATTACTATGGATCTGACTGACAAGGTGATTCAGGGTTTTAAAAAAACTTCCCTGGACCTCTTTATTTAGTGGGTTGAGGAATCTACTGTATTCTTTAGACTATTTTGGGATCTTAAATGGATTTATTACACATGTAACCTTTCTTGATGACGAGCTAAAATTATGACTATGAGTTATTTCACCTGGGCTATAATACTGTGATGATCTCAAAGGCTATTGAATTATGTTGAATTATTTACTCCTTCATTAAGTAGCCCTGGCTGCTATACTTTTTTGTTACCTTTTTTATATATTTTCTGTCTTTTCATTGTCCACTATCACTTTGTGCTTCTCTCACTACCCTTCTTTCAGTTCTAGATTATATCCTTATCTAAATTATATCCTTTTAACTTGTTGCTACTGATGTCTTTTTGCCTCTCTTTTATCTCCCTGATAGAATGGTCAGGGCACTGGATTTGGACTCATGAAGGTCTGGGTTTTTAGATCTCCTCTAGTCTATATTACTAGCTGTGTGATCTTGGGCAAATCCCTTAATATCTCTGTGCCTCAGTTTTATCATGTATAAAATGGAGATACTGGGTTTGATGACCTTTGATCCCTTACAGCACTAGTTCCGTGATCCCTTATGTTCTAGACTGAGCCACCAACTAGTTCCAACTAATTTGCTGTAAAGAATAAGTAAGGACAAAGAGAGTTAATGAGGAAGGCTAACCTATTAAGAAAATCCATGGGTTTTCATTTTTAGACCAGGTATTATCAGTTTGTTGCTACTTTTTTTAGAAGTAGCTTGGTGGCTCACTGGATAGAATGTTGGTGCTAGAGGCAGGAAGACCCAAGTTCAAATGGATCCTCAGACATTTACTGGATGTGTGACCCTCGGCACAGTCTTTTAACCTCTGCCCTAATCCACTGGAGAAGGAAACAGCAAGTCACTACAGAATATTTGCCAAGAAGACCCCATGCACATATTATGGATCATGGGGTCACAAAGAATCAGCTATGGCTAAACAACAATAACCAAAGAACAAACCTGCAGTGTCATCAGTTTAGGGAATTCTTTGTATAAAATTCTTTTATTGTCATACATCAGTCAACAACTGCAATTTATAATTGTAGTAATTTTAAGTGATTTGTTGCTTGTGAAACTAGTATGTGTTCACTGGGCCTTTTCTTCAGCTAAACAATGCAACAGATATTTATTAAATGCCTATTATGTGTACTAGGTGCCACCAGCAATACAAAGACAAAAAAAATGGGGGTAAAAAAACCCCATTAACCTCTGTTCTAAAGGTGCTTCTGGTTTGTTTTTAGAGTTTTAAGAAGTCCCAAAGGTAGTTCAGATTGCTGAATAAATGGAGATAAGAGTTGTTACTGGAAATTCTTTAGAATGGTTCTATATCAGTATATTCCACTATATAGTTATATCAGTCAGTTAATATAGCTAATAGTAGTTATTAGTAAACATGAGGTTTTAATATTGCTCATTGTAAATCCTTAGAAGATGGCATCTAAATAGTAGGTGACTTGTTTATCATTGCTGATTTCTTTGGCAAATATATTTGTCCATGTATACAAATGTGATCAATATTTACCTGCTTTACCATTTTGTCCAGAGAGCAAATTCCTACTAAAACATATGGGTACCACTTTTGAATTTGAAATGACAATGTATATGAGAATTTTACAAACAGGAAGGCTGATACAAGGAGGACACTAAAAATCAGATACACAACTGAGATTGTCCTCTTCCTCCCCCATTCTCTATTCTCAACATTGAAAAACCCAACTTTCTCTTTAAAAAAAATTTTGAGATTATTGTTGACTTAGGAGTTATAGTTAAATAAGAATTACAGGACTATGTTCTGTGCTAATCTAATTGAATTAGAATCTTGCCATTCTAAAATTTGTGATTTTATTAATCATTTCATATCAAAAAGATAAACTATTAAATTTATGTATGACTCTATTTTTACTTAGTGTGCCTGAGTCTCTTAGATCTCAGCATGGTTTTAATGAGACCAAACACCACAGTTTGATTCTTGTGTGGACCACTTAACTTCAAAAAGAGAAAAATTTCTAGGCCACATGCTGGAACCCAAATATCAGCCTGGTCAGTGCTTTCCTATCAATTATAGAGATTCTAAATTCCTAGAGTGTATAAGTCCTAGAATATGATCAGTGGGGCCCTTGGAGGGAAACAACTAAAAAATATTGCTTAATAACATAGCTTTTGCATACAAAAGACCTCTTTATATCTATGCATACATGTACATACATGTATATTCAGTGTTTTTTCATTTGTAACTGCTTAACTAAATAATTATGTTGTTCTGTATTAATATTTTATGTTTCTCTTAAGTACAGCTCACTGGTAGAACTTTTGATATAGCTGACATTTATAAAATGTACATTTATTTTAGAAAATTCGGACTTATGGAAGAAGCTGTGTTTGTAAGTAAAAATTGTGGATTTGCAGTTGAGTGGTAAATTCCTTTTTTTCTGATATTACAAATGATACTGTTACATACATGAACATTTTCTAGTCTTAAAAGATCAATAAAAAGGTTACAAACATCATCAGTTAATTAGATTGCCCATAATCACCATTATTACTGCCTTCAGGGTGACCAAAAATCATTTTGTAAAGTTTTTTATGACTACCACTTTATAATAATGATTTAAAGAAGAAACTTAAGGAACTTATTATTTTTCATATGTATTTGGAAATGTATGTAACATTATACTTTAGCTTCCTGTATGAAAACCAAATTTTTAATATCAAATGTTGATCTGAACTTAAACACTCTCTTGTGTTTTTCATTTCTTAAATACTTTAATTTAGAAATTCATTTCAACAGGAACTTTGCCTTTTGAATTTATACAATGTATTTCATTTTGAATGCAGTGTTAAGAGTACTCTCCTGAAGTTTGATCATAAGTATACTTTTTCTGTACAGATGCCTGCATTTATCTTTTCATTTTATATGATTGTTTCTTTTCTTTTATATTTTAAAAACTATTACTAATAAAATTTTCCCTACTCACAAATTGTTCTGCTGTAATTTGCTTTGTTAGTGATTCACTTGTTTTCTCCATTAAAAAAATACATAGAAACAACAGATGGATGTTCTGAGTGCTGCAAATATGTGATAAATAATGCTGAATAACATATTACACTATTGTGCTCAAGCTTTTGTAAGAGACTGTGTGTACATCTTTTTTTTTTTCCTTACTGGAATAGTGACAGAAAATAAAGGCATCAAGAGATATATGATTTAAGTGAAGAAAAATTTGAATTAATAACATTGAAAACTTTCTGGAGGATACCCTTAAAAAGGAGAACTTCATTTTCCATTTTCCCCTAGATTATATTACTATTTCCCTAGATTATATTGCAGTAATGGTCTATAATTTCATTAGGGTGGATCATTCTTTGACTAATGGAGACCATATCCCTTCTTTCACTTGATTTAGGAATTGGTCTTCAAAAATTTCTGTGGTAAAAAAGTTAATTACTGAACAGCCAGTCTGATGATAAACTTCATGGAATTTACTCTAAAGGGACAACAGATAGTCTATCTCTCATTTGATCAGTCCTGAAGACTTTCAAGATTGGTTGAAGGACAGGACCTTCCAGAGCTTGTTTTCTGCTACACAGCCTCCATCCAAGATCACTTCTACTCCATTGAGTTTTCTCTGTATTCTGTTATTGATTTAGTTACTAACAATGGCATGGTCCATCTATGACTTCATTGCTAGAAGCACCCAAACTAATTTTCTTCAAGGAGTCTGTGTTGGAATATAAAGCTACTTTAGTCAATACTGGTATACTATTATCAATATATATGTATAAATATAGAGAAATACATATACATACATATTCACACATATAACATTTAAAATATGAATATATGTGTATACACAAAGTGTATTTAAAAGATACTGCTCCATTTGTAAGACATTGTATGTATGTATCCTTTGTTGCATTTTTTTTTAATTTTTTTTTTTTTAATTTTTATTTTAAACCCTTAACTTCTGTGTATTGACTTATAGGTGGAAGAGTGGTAAGGGTAGGCAATGGGGGTCAAGTGACTTGCCCAGGGTCACACAGCTGGGAAGTGTCTGAGGCCGGATTTGAACCTAGGACCTCCCGTTTCTAGGCCTGGCTCTCAACCCACTGAGCTACCCAGCTGCCCCCATCCTTTGTTGCATTTTGAGGAAGACATTACTACTAAATTTACAAATTGTGCTTAGGAGTGGATTTCATGTTGACCAATAAAATAGTTCTAATTCTTTTGAGATGTGCCAATAGATCCATTCTGTGCTGTTTTTTTGTTTTGAGCATTCACATTTCTAGTAGTGTTGACTATTCCAATTTTTCAGTGCAGGATCCAAAAAAAAGATAACTTTAAATCTTGGCAATACCCCTCTTTTATCCATGGGATTGCTTTTGTTGCCACATAGACAAAGCCCAGGTGAAATTTCCAAAGAATTAAGTTTTAATTGCATTTACTTAAGTATTTTAAGAATCTACTATTAGTGTAGTTGCATACTTTCCCCATCCAGATTTCAATCCTTTTGTGATTTATATCTTAGGCCAGTGATGGGCAAACTTTTTTAAAAAGGGGCCAAAGGAAAATAAATGCTCATCTGTCAGTCTGTTTCTAAGGCAACTCTTTCAAAGTTTCATTGTATTGTATCCTACTCATTGTATTCATCAGATTAGGAATAATGTCCCGCAGGTAGATAGAACTTTTCAGCGGGCCACATCTGGGCTATGGGCTGTAGTTTGCCCATCACTGTCATAGGCCAAAAGAGAATCCTCTTCCCCCATCCCCAAGACCCGCAGCTGCTGTGGTGATGAGATCCTTTGCATTTAGATGGGCTAACTCATAGGAGAGGGATGTATAGGCATTGCATTATAGATGTGGGACTGGAAGGTTCTAAGAGCTCATGATGAGGAATTTCGAGAGGGGTCATATGAGGTCATATGAGCAGTGAGCAGTGGAGCCAAGGATTGATGCTAGTCATCTGACCCCAAATTTAAATCTATCTCCACTATACCTCCAGCCATGGGCATATACTTGAAACGTTTATAGTTTGGCAAATATGTTCCCTAAGCTTGAATTCAAGAAATTAAATAGAATTATCTAAATTATTAATTATTTTTCTTATTGGCAATAAATATCTTATAATCTTGATTTTTCAACATTACTTTTCTTAGTATGCTAAGTACAAAATAGCTACTTATAGCATTTTGGAATCTCTGTCACAGAAATCATTGTTCTGTGGCTGTCTTGGTTCTGCGATGCAATGGAAATAGTCCTGGATTCAAAGTCATAGGTTCCGAGTTTGAATCTAGGTTCTTTTATTTACCACACGTATGACTTTTTCTAAGTCACTTAATTTTTCTGGTCCTCAGTTTCCTCTACTCAAAAAAAAAGTTTTAGTTGTAATGATTTCTAAAGTCTCTTCCAGCTTGAAATCTTTAATTCATAAATGAGACTTAGATCCTGACCTCAATGACACATTTTAATTTGCTTTGAGGATTGTTATGGGTTTGAAGCATGATGAATGATTTTGAAGTTGTGAACCTGGATAGATGCAAGAATAATGGCCCTTTCTACAGAAATAGGGGAAATTAAAAAGAATAGATTTAAGTGAAAAGATAATGAGTTTTGGACATGCTGAATTTGAAATGCCTTTGGAGCAAACATATATGTGAACATATACAACAGACAGTTAATGAAGCAGGAATAGAACTCAAGAAAGGAATGAAGGATGACTTATGTAGCTTTGATAGTCATCTGCATAGGATTATAATTGAACCTATGTAATTGATGAGATTACCAAGTGAAATGATATCTAAAGAGAATGCAGTTCCAGAACAGGGCCTTAGATGTCATTATAGAATGGTGCTATAAAGTGAACACTAGATTTCAATTCAGAGGATCTGAGTTCAAATCCTAACCCTGCTTAGGCATAAGTTAGTCTCATTGGGCCTTAATTTCCTCATGTATAAAATAAGTTGGTTGTACTAGACGATCACCTTTGAGGTCTCTAGCCCCAAATTTGTGATCTTCGTAATCTACAATCCAGTCAAGGGGCATGAGAGGGAATGGTCAACCTGAAAAATGAGAACCAGGTAGAGTGGTACCATAAAAGCCAAGGAGACAAAAGTACCCAAGAAGATTGAGTGATCAGATGCTGTAGAAAAGCGAAGAAGCATAGCAAATAGAGAAAACATCACTAGATTTAGCATTTAAGAAAACACTGATAACTGTGAAAAGAATAGTTTTAATAGTATATAGTATGGTCAGGAACCAGGTTATAAGGTTTGAGAAGTAACTAAGAGAGGAAGATATGAAGGCAAGTGTTACAGCTTTTTCTAGAGGGGTGTCTATGAAGGGGAGAGAAAAGAGATATTGATAGCTTGATGTTTGGTAGTTTTGAAAGGATTTGGACATATTTGTAGGCATCAGAAAAGCCAATTAGAATGATGGCTCGTATCACAAAATATGATTGTGGAAAGAGGCATGACCAAGAGATCTAGCTACTTTATGGAAAGAATGGACAGGAAAGAAGCAGGTTATAATTAGATAACTAGGTTAATTGTTGGAAGAATTGATTCACTTACATGAAAATAGTTGGGGAACAGATGCCGAAGGTGGCCTGGGACAACAGCCTGGATTGGGTGAAGACAAGTATATCACAATAGTAGAAGTTATGACCATTTATCTGAAAATAGAGGTCAGCTACCTTTGTGGTCCCCATTCCAAAGTGGGAAAGAAGCTTAAACTGAGGTTCTTATGCTCAGGAGTTCTGAATTTCAGTGAGCTAAGCAAAGTGTCTGGTGAGTCCCCTAGCAGGAAGTGAAGTAGATTGCCTGTACAGGCAGAGACTGGTGCAGGTTAGGAGGGAAAAAAAAAATGGAATAGATCAAAACTTCTATGCTGATCAGGAGACAAATCTAGCTTGTGACTAGGCTCTGGACTTCTAACATGAGGTAGGCAGTGGAAGCAATCATTCTTCTTCCCAAAAAGAAGTTAGCTATATAGAAGAGGTGGGGGTTAAGGTTTCACTGATGATAGTAGTTTCAGCAATGATAACTCCCACAATAACGGGCAATCAATCTAATGGCAGGAATAAATCAGAGGCTTTATGTAATTCAAAGTTATATAAGTATTATAAATGTTCTTCATTCAGTGCTTATTTGTTGAATATTTCTTAGAAACTTGAAGGAGGGGGCAGCTGGGTAGCTTAGTGGATTGAGAGTCAGGCCTAGAGATGGGAGGTCCTAGGTTCAAATCCGGCCTCAGACACTTCCCAGCTGTGTGACCCTGGGCAAGTCACTTGACCCCCATTGCCCACCCTTACCCCTTTTCCACCAAGGAGCCAATACACAGAAGTTAAGGGTTTAAAAAAAAAAAAAAGAAACTTGAAGGATACAAATTTATTTTTGCAAACTTTTATTACCCTCCGAGTTTGTTGTAGAAGACATTATATGAGGTGTTGGTGATACATAGAAGAAAATTAGTACTCTCTGCCCTCAAGAAATTTATAATATAGTCATAGTAGCAATAATAAGAAGAATAAAAACATTTTTAAAGGTTTTGAGTTTTACAAAACACTTTACTCTCAACAAATCCTTTGAGGTAGATAGAGTTGATGTCCCAAGTTTCAGAACAGGAAACTGAGGTTTTGAAAGATTAGGTGGCTTGCTAATAACTGCCAGAAATGGGATACTTGTTGGAGGAGTACAGTATTCACAAATAATAATAATACAAAATAGAGTTGAAAGTGAATCAAAGAGAATCAAAATGCTGTGAAACTTCAAAGAAGGCATCATGTAGCATTTCATCTAAATTTTTAAAGGAAAACTTAAGTGAATTACAGGGAAAAATAGAAAAATTCTCATAGTAGGGGAACCCTCTCAGTCCAAGATAAATCTATAAAAATAGAAAGAAGAAAAAGAAAAAAGAAATGAAGGATGTGCATAGAATTTTAGGAAAATTAGATATTGAAAGCCTCTAATGAATGGGATTAGAAAAGACTATACCTATTCTCAGCTCTACATGATATCTTGACCAGGTATTAGAGCATTAAAAGCCTCAAAAATGTAGAAAAGCAAGAATATTAAATTCATCTCTTATTTATCATAATGCAAAAATAATTAAAAAAAGAATAAAGTTAGATACTAAACCTAATCTTAAAGAATGAATTAATCAAAGAGCAAATCATAAAAACAAATTAAATTTATTAAAAATATCAATGATGAGAAAATATATCCAGATTTTGGGGATGTAGCCAAAACAGTACTTAGGCAAAAATTTATATCTTTAATGCTTTCTGTCTGGCTGTTCATCTGGATTTCAAGTTTCTCTAATAAAGGACTCATTGCTCAAATATATAGAGAACTGATTTAGATGTATAAGAATAAGAGGTGTTCCCCAATTATAATTGGGAAAGGATAGGAGTAGGCAATTTTTAGATAAAGAAATTCAATCAATAGCCACATTTTAAAAATGCTCTAAATTACTAACAGAATATAGATGAAAATAACTCTTATGTTGTCTCCATACAACCTTCAAATGGATGAAGACAATGACAAATGCCTAAGGGTCTGTGAGAAAACAGGTATGTTAATGTATTGTTATTGGAACTGTGACCTTCAGACCTTCTGGGAAGCAATTTGGAACTTTGTCCCAAAAGTCATTAAACTGTGTATACCCTTTGACCCAGTGATATCCATATAAGATCTATATCCCATAGAAAACAAAGGAAAAGGAAAAAGCATCCATTTTGAAGCTCTTTGTGCTGGCAAAGAACTGGAAACTAAAAGGATACCCATTAATTGGGGAATGGCTGAACAAGTTATGGTATATGAAGTTGATGGAAAACTAGGAATGATGAAGGGAGTGGTTTCAGAGAAACCTGTGAAAGACTTATGTGAACTGATGCAAAGTGACAGGATCAGAATCAGGAAAATAATTTATACAATATTGTAAAGACAAATAATTTTGAAAGACTTGAGAACACTGATCCTTATCACAGTGATTAACCCTCAATTCTAGAAGATTCATTATGAAAGAAGACTTATGAAGCTCTACTTCCTGTTAGACAGGTGATGGAATCAGAACAAAGAATGAAATATGTTTTTGTTTGTTAATTTAGTTTTTGGATATGGCTAATACAAGCATTTTATTTTGTTTTATTTTATGTGTTTTTGCAACAGGTTTTGTTTTTCTTGCCTCCTTAATGATGGGGAGAGGGAAAAGTGGAAGAGAGAGCATTTACAGTTGGAAACAAAATAAAACTTTAGTAAAGAGAATTCAAGAAGGAAAGGATTTTTTTTTTTCTGATTAAGGGATCAGGAAAGGCTGTATTACATGCTGGAATTTTCATGGATCAGAATCTTGAAGGATGACTCTTGAAAGTTTCCTCATTTACAAAAATGAAGGAAATCAGATTAGACTAGCTATAATCAACATTGACCATGTTATGTGAACAGCAGTCTTAATAATCTGTTCATAACTGTTGAAGTGAATGGTTTAGTAAGATCTGGCCACATCTTAATATGAATGATCAAAATGCCTTCGTGTAATTGAAGAATGCAAGACTATGTAATTAAGTATTTTACTAGTTTAGAGGAGAGGAACATCAGTGTCATTGAGCTAGAAAAACCATGGTGGCCTTCATATGGAAGGGGAATCTTCAACTGAACTTGAAGCATATGTAGAATTGGAATAAATAGAGAGCACATTCTTTGCAGAGGATTCAGAAAGTTGAGAGAGGAAGAGGACTAAATAAGGGGGGCAGTAAAGTAAATCATTCTGACTAGAGCAGAGATTCTTATGTTTGAAGAGCAACAAAAGATAAAGTTGGGAAAATAAGATTTAAATATGGTAATCTTAATTTTTTAAATTTTCTAGTGGGTAGAAAGTAAATTATTTCTTAGTTGCTATTCAAAAACAACTAATTTTCTTAAATAATTGATGGAATCTGAAAACACTTGGTTTTGTTATCAATAAGTGGTCTAACTGCTATTTTATTTGGATTTTCTGAATATCCATGAGTTTAAGGGAAAACCTTTTTTTTTTTTTTTAACTTTGATACAGAAGGAAGATTCTTATAGTAGCTAATATATACTAGGGCAAAGTATATAAAAGTTCATGATTTACAGTGTTTGACATTTGTAAGGTAATAATTATGGTACTTTTAATCCAGTTTTTATAAATTACTTTAAGAATATTCTTTCATTTGTTCCTTTTTGGTTTTGGTGACAAAGGGTCACAGTTTTTTATTAACAAATATTGTTTTGAGTTGAACCAGGATTGTCATGGCAGTAGCCACATTGTGTAGTGGGGAAAAGCCTTTACTTTGTCAAAACAGGCCTGTGTTTGAAAGTCACTTTGATATTAGATGTATCTGTTAACCTTTCTGAGCCTGTTTTTTTTCATCTGTATGTTGGAGATAATAATGCCTGGCCTGCATACTTCATAGAATTGTTATAAAACTGAGATAATATATTTAAAGCACTTTGAAAACTTCAAAATGCTATATAATGTCAATTGTTAACTTGGAACATCAGGGAAAATTATAAATCCTAAGTCAACATAGATTGTCTAGATTTCTTACTAACTGCTTCTAAAACTCTGGGACTCTGGGGCAAATGGAACATTCTACTTGACAACTTAGAACAATCTCAACTTGGATCAATCTGGTTTTAACCAGGCTCAAAAACCTTCTGAAAAGAGTAGATTTCCTAGCTTTTGAAGGCCTTTACCATATTAACTCCAACTTGTATTTCTAACTTTAACTCTTATTCCTTCAGAATATATCCCATGTTCTAGCCAAAGTGGACCACTTAGCTTTGCTTTTTCTTGCTTTTTGATATTTATTTTTGCTATTCCTTCTACTCACATTGACTACAACCAATACCTCTCCCATCCAACCCTCACATATGAGCAGACCTTACACCTATTAAAAATCCCAACACCTTTTAAAGCCTAATTCAAATGCTACTTCTTTCATGAAGCCTTTGTTAATCACCTTGGTTAGAAAAATCTCTTTTTAGCTTTTCATACTACTAGCATTTAAGAGGGAGATTTTCGGTGTTTTATAGATATATATTTAAAGTGTGGCTGCCAGGAATCAATAATACATGTAGTACCTTATAACAATTTCTAAAAATGTCCTTTATATGTCCATTAAACTGTCAACATCTACAGGGTAAAAACTATGCCTTGAACTCTACACAGCAACTTAGGTGCTCTGTAAATAAATATGTATTGAATGAAGGAACAAAAGAGCAAGATCTCCTATAACCAAAATGTATTAGAGAAAGCATAAATCTGAAATGGAAGACAAGACAACTAGAAATCATTGCCTTGTTTATTACTGAGTCATCATCACAGAATCTGAAGCGTATTACTTTATGTATATGAATAATTTTCTTTTCATAGTAGCAGTAAAGCACACTAGAAAATGCTCATTCATTTATAAATAATGATTCGTGTAATTTTTTTCAACTTTATATTCTCAGTACTCTTGCATGCAATAGGTATTTAAATATTTGCTAACTCTTGGGGGAATTTAAAAGTTTAAGTTTATATATTATTTAGATTCATTCCTATTGGTATTGTCTAAAGTATTTATAAAAGCATTATCTGAAATTCAGAAAGACCCAACATGAATACCATATTTTGTTTTCCTTTACTGATTTCTTCTTTACCTTTTCTAGTGATTAAAATGCTAACACAATAATGTACTATAAAATTATAGATCATATTTTACTCCTTCCTTCCCCATTCCCCCTTTTGATTTGCTCATTTTTCTTCATTCAGTACATAGTATGCTATGATAAAGAACTTTGTGTACTGAATACAATCATCTAATGCTGTTGCCATTAGGTGATTTGGCTTAGGAAAGGAGAACTCAGTAAGAGAACATCAAAGGCAAAAACTTAGACTCTAGCAATTACAGAAAATGGAAATGTTAGAAGTAGTAAAGGATGATGGAGTGTATCTGAGGCTTCTAAAAACTCTATCCAGCTGAGAACCCTCTTGGCCAATAGCCCAAGAGTCCATAACTTACTTGAATTAAAAAGGGATTGCTATTCCGTTTGCATTTTTACAAGAACCTGATCTATAGCTACAGACCCCAGCATTGTAGTTCCTTTCCACATAGCTACCCTTCCAAAGGTCTAGGGGGCACATAGATGGAGGGGGCTGTGGCTTTCTCTCAGAAAAATAAGAATTCAGTCAACATTATGTATTCAAACGTTACAGAGCTGACAATACCTTAAAAGTCATCTAGTCAAAAAATTAACAAGAAAACTGAGAACCAGATGATTAAGTGAATTGCCAAAGATCATGCATTTGGTAAGTGGCAGACCAGCTCTTCTAAGTATAAATCTATAAATCAATCAGTCATCAGACATTTAAATGTTTACTTTGTCCCAGGCACCATACTAAATTGAGAATTCAAATATAAGTAGAGAGAGTCTCTGCCATTACATTTTAATGGAGAGAAACAAAGAGGTGGAGTGTGGTACCCACTTGATAGAAACCCATCTGATTTTATCAATTTACATCTAATAATTGGTGGAAATGAAATACAAAGTATCATTTTAAAGAGTCCAAGAGCATCCAGGTTTCTCAGTGGTTAGAGAACTAGATCCAGAGATGGGAAGACTGGGGTTCAAATGTGTCCTCAAATACTTTCTAACTTTGTGACTCTGGGTAAGTCACTTAACCCCCATTGCCTAGCCCTTACTATTCTCCTGCCTTGGAACCAATACTTAGTACTGATTCTGAGATGGAGAGTAAAGGTTTTTTGTATTTTTTTTTTTAAAGGAGAGAATTCCAACCTTTCCAGTTTTAGCTGAAAGATGAATCTTTTGAATCTCTCAAAATGAAGAAAAGAATGAATAGAGGCATCATTTAGAAGGAATAAAGTATGTGTAAAGCCCTCAAAAGTGACAGAAAACCTATTTACTTTTAGACTTTGAGTAAGATCTTGATATGCTTGTTCTGGGATTAGTGAGGCATGGTTTTCAAAAGGAGGGACTACATACTGCATGGAAATTTGTCATTAAATAAGATCATCTGACATTTCACTGTTTGAAACTCAGTAAGAGTTCCAGGAACTAATTATCTGTCAGAGGGTGATGACATGGAAATATATTAAATATACATAGAAGGCTAATCATGAATACTTGATGCATGGCCAGGTTATCTTATTTTTTATGCAAATAAAATAGTTTAAGGCATGACAGCTAAAATCTCTGAAAGCTTGGTACTAAATTTCAAATTGTTATTAAACTCCACAAGGAAAAGCATAGCCCAAATTAATCATTCGTATTTTGCATTTGCTAATGAAATACATGGCATATAAACAGTAAGATTTCATATTCTTCTTGGGCTTTTGTAATTAATAGTTTAATAAAGTAACCTATATTTTTCTCCTCTTCATAGCCTCACTTTAAAAGAATATATAAATTAATTGTATAATTTAACATTCAGGATTGAAATGGAAAAATGCTTGTTGAAGGTCTGCTATATGGTCCGTACCATTCTGGACATTGTGGTGGATATGAAGGAGATAAATAAACACATAATTCCTATTGTCTTTAAAGTTTCTATTTTGATTTAAGAGAAGAAACCATACAAAATAATTAAACAAAATGAAATAGCAATTGCAAGCTAGTAACTGAATTCAACAGGAATTTAGAATATATAAAGTCATGCTAATGATAGTTTACCTTTATATTGTACATTACAGTTTAAAAATGCCTTTCTTGTAATAAACCTGCAAGGTAGGTAATAATAATAGCACATATTTGTGTAGTGCTTTAAATGTATTTGCTTTCCACACAAAAATTCTGTTTGGTGGATAGAAGTTTATTGGCTTTATTTTTGCAGATGAGCAAGCTGAATATGAGCTAAGTTCATTGATTTATCTATAGACACAACCTAATGATGGAGTTAGAAATGTAACTGTGATGTACTGACTTCAAAGTCAATACTCTTTCCAGTAGACTATATTGCCTCTATAATAATAACAATAACACATTTTAAAGAAATTCCTTTCTCTTTTCAACCTTAAAATTTATTCTAAGCTTATTGATCACAAACAAATAAATAAGCATTCAGTTGCATTGAACAATTATTGATTGGCATAATCTTTCATTAATTTGCTCTCTGATCCTAATAGGTTTGAGCAGTTTTGATTTGTAATTTCTTGGTTTATATGGTCCAAGCTTTTGTTTAAAAAAAATCATAGTTTTTAGGGAGTTCAGTGATTCTTATTCTTTTTTTTTTTTTAACACAATTTTAGTATTTATTTTTTAGAAAAGTTAACATGGTTACATAATTCATGCTCTTACTTTCCCCTTCACCCCCCCCCCCAACTCTCCCCTTTCCCCCCATGGCTGATGTGTATTTCCACTGGTTGAGCTCAGTGATTCTTAAATGAGTTCTCTTGATTTGTTTTCCAGATTACTCTACAAATGTGACGTGTATATATGTGTGTATAAATAAGAGTTTGTCATAAAATTTATATATACCTCTCATGTATATTTCCCCCTTGAGGCCGGATTTTTAAATTTTTTTTCCTAATTGCATACAGAAACCTTTTCCCCCTTCCTGAAGGTGGTGAGCAATAGTTAACATCTCCTTTTAAGTTTTCCAATTTTCAGTCTTTTAATGTTTCAAAGCCTTACTGTTTGGTCTGTTCTAATTTTTAGAAATTCCATTTCTTGGACGAGGCATGGCATTTTCTCTTCTAAGATGTCTTTCCTCTATACAGTTCTTCAGGAACTTTTCTTTTTCTTTTTAGTCTTGTATTCATTTCTTCTAGATGTTTATGTAATTCTAGAAAAAAAATTTTTATTTGAACCTCTGGAGTTGTTATATGGTTAAATTTGCAATAATTTTTCATAACTATATTTGTTTTGATTTACTCTTCCCTCTAACTTTTGTTCCTGAATTGGACCTTTGTTCCAGGGCCAGGTTTTATAGGTATATTACACCCTAATAAAATATGGTTGGTTATCCTTATATTATGAATTCACAAATCATTTTGGACCAGGGTTCCATTGTAATTTGATAAAATGAAAGGTCTTTTTTCTTAAAATTGAAAACACTTAGGGGGCAGCTGAGTAGCTCAGTGGGTTGAGAGTCAGGCCTAGAGACAGGAGGTCTTAGGTTCAAATCCAGCCTCAGACACTTCCCAGCTGTGTGACCCTGGGCAAGTCATTTAACCCCCATTGCCTAGCCCTTACTGCTCTTCTGCCTTGGAACCAATACACATTCTAAGATGGAAGGTGAGGGTTTAAAAAAAAAGCGAAAACATGTACTTGATAACTTTTGCATGTTTTACATTTATCTTGACTTTTTGCCTCAGATTTAATACAGTTTTCAACTTAACCGACTCATGGAAAAGATTAATTTCAGTACTGCAATATGTCAAAAAAGACCCTCCTCAATATTTCAGTATGTCATACTACTACTGATGTCAGTTATGCAGCTCATAGTTCCCCATATGCAGATCATAGTTCTTCAGCCAGTTAGTAGGTGGTCTTATAAATTATTTTGATCAAAAGAATTTATCAGCTAATAACTAACTTTCTGATGGTGAACCAGCTATTCAACATGTAATTGAGTTGGGTATCCAATCTGTCTTACACCTATTCCTTTTCTAACTGTTACAGTTTGTTCTTCATTGCAATGCTTTGAATGACATAGCATCATTTCCATTCCAAAATGAGATATCAGAGTGGGACTTTAGGAAGAGAACTGAGGTATATTCTGGGTTTAAACCTTTTTGGAGGCAGGTTTGAGAGTCTCCTACTATATATAACGCTGTTATCAATTGTAAACAATTTATAAATTTTTACATAACCCTATTCATAAAGGGAAACTGCCGACCTCCACAGTCATAAACTGTAACTTTCTTGGAGCCTTGTCAGCTATTCTAGTTTCCTGTCTGACAGCACAGTGTGATGATATTTTGGTCTGACTAAGATTCATCAGTACTGAAGTCATTGCAAAACTGACTTACAAAGACTTGATATTTTTCTAAATTGAATACAGGTAGAGCCACCAATTCTTAGCTCCAGTCTGTGGCCTCAAGTTGCATTCTTCTGCCTCCATAGTCTTCTTGCATTATTACTTTTTCTAACAACACATTGTTTGTAAGCAAATCTGGTCAGTATTCCTATTTTCTTTAAAAATTTGGATAAGATACCATCGATCCTGTAATTTATTTATATCTTATTTATCAATTTGGTCTAGACAATCTTGTGCTCTTTTCATTTGATATGCCAGTTCTCATATATCTGCTCTAAAAAGTAATTTGGGTGCAGGAATCTCCATGTTTTTCTTTTGTAAACACTGAAATGAATTTATTAAGTCTTCCTGATCTCATCCTTTAATCTAAGAGCTTTTTACCTTGTTCAAAAAATCCAACTGCTTCCTTGGCTAGCTTTTTGCTTTTGATGTATTTAAAGTTTCTTTTATTATCACCTAAGGAGACCTTTTCAAGATGCCGTTGAATTCCCTTTTAGGTGTGCCTAATGTCCTCTATACCCAACATGCTGCCATTTCATTTAACTTCGTTTAACTAGGATTCCTTTGAACAAAATGAATCTTTTTTCCTCTAATGCCATACTTAACATTTATGAAATTGTTGTGCCCAAAGAATGAACCTAGAGTTTTCACCCTTACAAAAATATTCCTAAAAAAGGTTTGCTGATGTGATCATCTGGCTACTTTATTGAATATATGATGTCTCATTATCCTCTATTATATCACTTTTACTCCTAACCTTTTTGTTAATTAAAGGTCAACTTCAATATTATCACCGTGTATGGTACCTGCCCATTTCCTGTTCCTGAACTACCATATCTTTGTACTGATTTTCAAAGAAAATACATTATATTGTATCTTTTGAACTAGCATGATCCAAATGGTAATAATAATTTCCTAGCTAAAGTAATCTTATAGTGATTTTATTTTATTGCATTACTGTAGGTAGCATTTCTTTTTGATGTTTCCTTAATTCTCTTTTATCCTTAGTTTCTTCTGACCTCTGAATTTAACTGGTTATTTTCTTTTAAATTTCTAATCCAATTTTGCTTTTTTCTACTATGCTACTATTTTCTACTATTTTTTCTTTACCACTGATTATTTAATAAACTTCTCAGAAAATCTTCCTACTATTCAAAATACTGAGCTTATTAGTATCATGTCTAATTGCTTTATGGAAAAGGAATGTATTTTCCAAATAATATTTCTATCTTAAGTTATTATTATTTCATTCAATATTTTCCAATTACACATGCAATTTTTTAATAATCATTTTTTAAAAATTCAGTTCCAAATTCCCTGCCTTCTTGTCCCTCTCTTCTCTTTGAGAAGGCAATTTGATATTAATTATACATGTAAAATCAGTAGAAACATTTCTCTATTAGCCACACTACAAAAGAAAATATGAACAAAATAAAACAATAAAAATAAAGTAAGTTTAAAAAGTATGCTTCATTCTGTGTTCAGAGTTCTTCAGTTCTCTCTATGGAGATGGATAGCATTTTTCAGCATGAGTTTTTTGGAATTGTCTTGGATCATTGTCTTGATCAGAATAACCAGGTCTTTCACAGTTGATTACTCCATTTGTTGTTCAGTTGCTTCAGTGGTGCCTGATTCTTTATGATCTCATTTTGGGTTTTCTTGGCAAAGATTGTGGAGTGGTTTGCCATTTCCTTCTTCATCTTATTTTGCAGATGAGGAAATTGAGGGAAATAGAATTAAGAGACTTGCCCATAGTCACACAGTTGTGTCTGAGTTTGATTTTGAACTTGGGTCTTCCTGACTCCAGACCAGGCCTAGTACTCTATCTACTGTACCACTTGGCTGCCCCTGATCATCCTTACAGTATTGCTGTTACTGTGTATGATATTTTTCTGGTTCTACTCACTTCACATTGCATGAGTTTGTATAAGTCTTCCCAGGTTTTTCTGAAACTGCTTTGCTGGTCATTTCTAACAGCACAGTAGTATTCCATCACAATTATATTCTACAACTTATTAGGTCATTCTCCAGTTAATGGGCATCCCCTCAGTTTCCAATTCTTTGCCACTATAAAAAGAACTGATATACATACTTTTGTACAATAGGTCCTTTTCCCTTTTCTTTTATCTCTTTGGGATACAGATTGAGTAGTGGTATTGCTGTGTCAAAGGATATGCATAGATTTATACCCCCTTTGGCATAGTTCCAAATCGTTCTCCAGAATTGTTGGACTAGTTCATAACTACACCTATAGTGCAGTAGTCCCAATTTTTCTACATTTCTTTCAGTATTTGTCATTTCTCTATTCTGTCACACTAGCCAATATAATAGGTGTAAAGTGGTATCTTAGAGTTGTTTAATGTGCATTTCTCTAATCAGTAGTGATTGAGAGCTTTTTTTCATGTGACCATTGATCATTTTGATTTCTTCTTCTGAAAATTGCCTATTCATATCCTTTAACCATTTGTCAACTGGGGAATGGCTCTGTTTCCTAAGTATTTGGATAGGATTAATCAACAATTATCAGTCATAATGATATATTGTGATTTTTAGAAATGTAATTTTCCATTTAAAACTTTGAAAATGTTCATATGCCCCTCCATTCAGTTTTCAACTTTATACATATATGTTATATATAATATACATATTATATATAATATATATGGCAAATATATATATATATATATATATATATATATATATAT
>NC_058131.1:227298789-227383305 GCF_016433145.1 Gracilinanus agilis | reverse complement strand
ATATATATATATATATATATATATATATATAGGCTCAATGTTTATAAGAATGTGAGAAAGGTTAATAAGAGTGTAGAAAAGGTTTGTAGGAGAGTGGGAAGGGTTTACAAAGCCTCAAAATATATATAAATAATAAAATAAATATAAGGCTGCTACTTTGCAGATTTTCACCTATCACAGGGGTCTCTAGAATGTAACTCCTGTGATAAGTGAGGTATCACTGTAAAAAAGAAAGGCATCCATATAGTGGCAAAGAATTAGAAACTGAGAAACACCAATAAGATGAGGAATGGCTGAACAATTTAGGGTATATGGATGTGATAATATGGACATGGTTTCAAAGAAACCTGGGAAGATTTGTATGAACTGATAAAGAATTAAATGAGCAGAACCAAGAGAACAATTCATCAAGTTACAACATTAGTATAAAGACAAATAACTTTGAAAGACTTGGGGACTCTGATCAACACAAAGCATCCACAATTCCAGAAGACTCATAATGAAACATGCTGCCAATCTTCTGATAGAGATATGATAGAATGAGTGTAGATTGATACTTTTTTGTATTATGAGAGAATTCATTTTGCTTAACTGAACATGTTTGTAATGGGATTTGGTTCTCTTTCTCACTGCAGAGAGAGAAGAGAGAAGGCATATTTTTGTTCACTGGAAAAAAATTAAATTTTAATTAAAAGATTAAAAGAGGATTTTTTTAAAGTAAAAGAATAAATAACACTTTTCTGGGATCTTATTCATGGCGATGCTTCCAAATAGCCAGTAGATGCTTCCAAATAGCCAGTAGTTCATGGGGTTTGGGGGTAGGGAATACATTACATCCAAAAATTTATACCTCCTTTCCAACACTAGTTCATACAGAATTCAACAAAAAGCAGGCTTTAGAGAATTTACCTTATTCTTGTTCTGCATCTATATGACTAAGACCCATGTATGACTTTTAAATAAATCAAGAATACAGATAACTAAATTATCCCCATAGGGTTCAAGATCCAGGTAAAGTAGTGCTTGGGTGGTGCTGCCTTTTTGTTGTTTGTTTCTTTTGTTTTGTTAACCTATTTAATTGTTTGGAAAACATCTAGTTATCTTGGTCATTGGATTATGGTATATAACAATTGTTGCTAGGACTATCTCCCACTTCTGTGCCTTTGTATAGACTTATCTTTACCTCCTGTTCAGAACACTATAACTGCTCAACATCTCCTAGAATTCTGAGCTCCCTTTAAGGTTCAGCTCAAAAACATCTCCTTAAAAAGGTCTTTCTGATTTCCCCCCAGTTGTTAGTATATCCCACTGCCCTACATCATTGTATTTATATTGATTAGTAGTAAACACATTTATCCGTTTTCTTCATCCCTTTTTTAAAGATGATAACAAGGTATGTGATTTTCTCCAAATATTTTGTCTCTTCCCCACCTTTTTTTTTCCAGATATCTTAAGATTTGAATGTTCTTCTCTAAATTATAACTTCCATCACAGAACTCTTAATGTATATTCTTGGTCCAGCCTAGCCAATTTTCTCATCTTTGTTTTCTTGTATGCATTTCCTACCTCATTGTAGCACATTGAGACTTTGATATTAGATATCAACTACCATTGATGGAAAAAAAGTTTATTATTGAAATCTTTATAGATCTTTTCCATTTGTCTTCTCTTGTTCTGCTTCCATTTTATAGCCTTCATTTTCTTTGGCTTGTTTTCTGGCTTAACCCTTAACTTCTCGCCAAACTCTGCATCTACTTGGTTTTCTCTCTATTTTGTTTTGTTGTTTTATGAGGCTATACTGGTCATCATCTACCAGCCTGCTCCATTAAAATTTTACAAGTTAGTTTGTATTCTGCCAGTGCTGTCCTTAGTGCCATGTCTTTCAAGTCTTTGCTGGTTGAGGCATTTTCTAGATTTTTCATCTCCTTATTATTGCAATTGATTTATGGTACTTATGTATCTTTAGAAAAATGGTTATAGTATGTAACAATGTGTTCTTTTATGTATTTCCCATTGTATCAACATGATCATCTTATAATTAGTGGACTTACAGTTATATTAATTACATGCCATATCTTCTCATTTCCATTTTTCTTATTTGGCATTTGATTTTGATTTTTATATTTCTCTAACAAGGCAATGATTTGACTACACCTAGATTTTTCTCAAATAAATTTCATGTCAAGCAATCAGTAATTTCTTGTTCATTCAAATATAGTGATTTCCTTTATTGTATGATGTTATTCAGTGCTTTTAGATTATCTTCTTGCAAAAATGATTAATGATATAGTTGTGAGGCTTCTATATCATTTATAAGACTTGAGCTTTTAAAAATTTTCTTATTCTTGAGCCATATATTCTATTTTTTCTATTTCCTCTTATCTTCATCTTCACATTAAAGTAATGAGTTATATTAAAATAAATTGATTTAATTTGCAAGTGCATAATTAAAGTCTTTGTACTTTTCTTCAATATAGGCACATAAACATCAAATGTCTTCATGTTGGTCTTTCTTCAAATGCTTATCAGGTGCACAGAAATAGATGATGACTGGGCATCTCCTACAATGCTGTGCTTGTTGCCTTCAAACTCATGTAAAATCAACTTCACCTTTACCTTCACCCTCCAAGAAGAAACTACTTATAAACATTGTATTTAGCTATGACTTCCTCTTGTCCTCTGTTTTCCTCTGTAGAAAAAAAATGTCAAAAATTACGTTATTCAGTTCCTCCAGTATTATGTTCATTCATCAGTCTCTACCTAAGTATCTCTTATTTAGAGTACTAGCACCTGAAATTATTGTTAGCACCCCAAACCTTTTTTTTTCCTGCCAGTCTATCCCAATCTGGCATTACTGTTCTGAGGGCTTGGTTGAGATTAGCTGGCATAAACTTGTATTGGAGCTACTACACATGAATAAGAACAATGGAGGTAGATGGTAGGAGTAATCCAGGCTCAGGAGGTGACAGGGCATGAAGGGTGATGGATCACTCCAACAAAGGATTTAAGAGTAGAGAGGGTGGTTTACCTACTTCAAAAGCCAAATTTGAAAAAGGAGGAGGGTATTTGAGAGAACATCAGCTTACTTGTTAAGTTCTTTAAAATGTTGTAAAATGAGTTGGAATGGAGAGGAAGATTGCTCTAGACCAGTGCTGGGCAAACTTTTTAAAGAGGGGGCCAAAGGAAAGGAAATGCTCATCTGTCAGTCTGTTTCTAAGGCAACTCTTTTGAAGTTTCATTGTATTTGTCACATTAGGAATAATGTCGCTTGGCAGGATAGAACATTTCAGGAGTCCCGCATCTGGCCTGTGGGCCATAGTTTGCTCATCACTGACTAGACTAAAACCCTTGAGGAAGGAGAGATAATATTCTGGTCATTAGTAGATCACAGCTAGTAACATCTGGATTGAGTGATAAATTTGGATTGCTTGAACTTCAGAGGAGAGGTTACTAAATGATGGTGATAGAGGAAATCTAGTGGCAGATGCATTTATGTGTCCTCCCATTCTGTGATCCTGTCCTATAAAAGACATTGAGTTACTTGTAGGATGTTAAAGAACTTAGTCTATGGTTCTCAGTTCTGCTAAACAGAGCTCCCTAATTTTGAGAGGCAGCCTGGTATAAAGGAATGAGGGCTTGGTTTGTAGGTGGAGGAGCCATGCTTAAATTTTATTCCTCTTCTTTACCACTTGTGTGACCTTGAAAAAGTTAGCTTCCTTTGATTTCTACATTCTCTGCTGACAAGTCCTAGGGGGTCCTGACAAACATTCAGAGGTCCTGAAGGAGTGAGAAAAATGAGACGTGGGGAGAAGGGAGAAGGATGACATGCGTCAAGAGGACCAATGAACTTATAGCAATCAGAGGCAGAGTTTATTGATCATAGTTAGTATTTTATAGAGAAAGTGATGTACTAAGGGATTAGGTAAGCCTTTTGCAAGGACAATGGTTAGTAATGATTTACAATCTTAGTACAATGACTTAGCTGACCTCACCAAAACTTAGAGTTTTGTATAGGATAATTATTCAATATGTCAATGTGTAATCTTCTAACTAAGTTTCTCAGGGAAATATTTGGCTTCAATGAGTAGAACAAACACAACTAGTTGTTGCCAGGGCTAGGAGGGGTTTTTAGGATCTCATGCGATGCCAAGGTTGCGTGACTGATTCTGACCAGACCAGAGACTTTGCAATCTGGGGTTCACTCACTAGTGGGGGCTACAACAAAGCCCTCAAATTCAACATGTATAAAACAGAGCTCATTATCTTTCTCTCCCAAACCCATCTCTCTTCAAGACTTTCCAGAGCATCACCATTCTTCTAGTCTCTCAGGTGCTCAACCTTAGTGGCATCCCACATATCTAATCAGGTACCCAGTTTTGTGGGTTTTCTCTCCACAACCCCTCTGGAATACTTCTTTCTCTCCATTCATGCAGTGGTTCAGGCTGTCATCATTTCTCCCCTGGACTTTTATATTAACTTTCTAATGGATCTCCCTTCCTCAAGTCTCTTGCCATCCAATCCATGTTTCACAAAGTTCCAAAGTGATTTTCCTAAAACACAGACCTGAACATGTGAGCCTACCCCTTAATAAACTCTATTGCCTCTAGAATCAAACATTACCTCTTCATTTTGGCATTGAAAACTCTTCACAACTTGCTTTTAGTCTACTTTTCCAAGCTTCTTACACATTACTCCCCTTCACACACCATAATGGCGTCCTTGTCTCTTATGCTCCCCTTTTTTCTTATCTCTTTTCCCCTAGCAGCCCTCCACATTTTGAATACACTCTTCTCACCTCTGAATCCTGACTTCTTTTACTCAGCTCCATTCCCACCATTGTATTCAGGAGGACTTCCCCACACTCACAAGGTGGTAGTACTTTTCATTCTAAGGTAACTATGTCTCCACTCTGTATTTATGTCATATACACCTCTTTATGTATATGTGTTAGCCACATTATCATGTAAGGATCTTGATGTCATAGCCTATTTTCACTTTTTATTTGTATGCTCAGAGTTTTAAGCATCTAGCATAAAGTAAGTATTTAATGTTTTTGTTTAGTGACAGGATTTGGGTGTGAGATTTGAGCATCTGTCTTACAACTGAATATTTTTATTTCTTCTGCTTTCAGGAAAAGTCATGGAAGTTTATTAAACAATATATGCATTATAAATGTAGGATATTTATCTACTTGACTAGCAGTTCAGGTTTTAAAATTAATGAATAAATTGAGAATTTTTTAATACTTAAGAATAACTGGCTAATCTCCATTGACCAACAATCTTGTGTTGTAATTTTTTTTAAAGAGAAATCTTGTACCTCTTTCTCATATTTTGATATTGACTACAAAATAGTCACTGTTTTATATGAATATCTATATTCATTGTGATTCATCACAATGTGATTCATGTCACCACCATCATACATGTGCAGTACCTCAGATATCTAAAATATGACTAGGTTATAGCTTAATCTAGATTGAGAAAAAATAATTTGTTTTATTATTAGCAAGGATGTTTTATTATTAGCAAGGATGATTATTTCCTCTTTGATAATGATTTTTGTGAGTTCTCTTCTATCCCAAAGTTGTCATTCTTAATTCTGCTTTCTCTAGCCTTGGCCCTCATTGGTTTGTGAATTTGGGAACAATTGTCCCCAACATAATGAACTTTAACAGGATAAATATAAATATTATATTTAGGTCCAAAACTTACTTATGCAAGTATAAAGTGGGAAGCACCAGTTCATTTTTAAAAGACCTAATGGTTTTAGTTGGTCACAAGCTTAACACAAGCCAAACGTTTTATATCACTGCATAGTTAAAAAACATATAGTCTTCCAATTCTGGTAGATCCTACTGTAAACTATGACTATGAGACTACATCTAGAGAGTAGTGTACAGTTCTTGGTGTCATATTTGAGGAAAAAAAAAAAGGTAAACTAGAAGGCAACCAGAATGGTAAGGGATCTGGAAACCATCTAATATGAAGAATAAAGGACTTCCTATCAGTGAGAGATGTCTAACAATTAACTGGTTGTTAGATGTGGATTTAGAATCAGGATCTGTGTTGAAATCTTGACTGCATGACTTCTGGCAAGTTTCTTAACCTCTCAAAGTGTTAATTTCATGCTTATAAAATTAGAAAATTGGACTAAATGTCTTCTAAGATTCCTTCTGGCTCTTAATCTATGATTCTATGATCTATGGTTCAGTTTTCTTTACCTGGAAGTATTTAAAAGAAGCTGGATGATCACTTGTTAGAGATGTCATAGTGAGGATTCTTGCATTGGGTGAGAGATTGAGCTTTTTTGCATTTCTTTTTTTTTTTTTTTTGCATTTCTGAGACTTTATAATCCAGTCAGTAAATCTGAGAAATAAGTGAACTATTTTAGTATTTTGTAGAACACAGTGACTTTATTATTATTAATAAAGTTATTAGAAAAATGCTTTAGAAGAATTAAAAGAAATGTGAATATATAGTACCCTTTAAATATTTTAAATCAACATTTATGTTGCCAAAATTTAAACAGACTACTTACTATCCTAAATATGTTTGCACACAGTACTATCATCTCATTTAAATTCAATCATAGTCACCAAACAGCCCAGGCTTAGACTAACGGAAGGTATAAACTTCATTTTCATCTCATTAGGCCACCTGGAAGCAGTAATCAGTGAGTAGTCCTGACGTCAATGGCCTCTCTACTTCATTAAAATGTTAATTTCATGGTTTTAATTCCCTTTGTAAAATGTGCCACTGCAGGACACCATATGCATATTTATTCCAAAACACATTAACCTGCATATTGTGTACTAGCATTTTCCCCCTTAGGTTTCTTTATCTGTTAGTTCTATTTTAAGACATTGGTTATTTTAAAAAATATTTAAATCCTTGTTTTCCTTGTTAAGAATCCTAAAATGTAAATATTTAGTCATATTTTGAGATTGCTCATTTCGGGCTTTCAAAGAGTGAACTCTACCAAATTCCTTGCATCTCTGAACACTTTGCTTGCTTTACCTATGGCTGAGCCCACATATTCTAGTATATGCTTCTATGTATTTGGTTAGATAAGAAACAGCACATCATACTGCAATTCCACTAGCAAGAAAAAGGTTCTCTCAGCATGATCATAATATCGAGCTTTCTGGATATGAAGTTAAAGGATCTGGATTTGAATCCTGGCCCTGCTAGTCAACCCACTTGGGGACTCTTCTACAAGCTACTTAAACCAACTTAGTTTCCTTAGTGAAAAATAATAAGCAGCTGTTATGAATTCCAGGAGCCACAGTGCTACTTGGGCAGGTAGAATTTAAAGACATTGCCAGTAGGGGTGGCTAGGCAGTACAGTAGATAGAACTCCAGGCCTGGAGTTGGGAGTACCTGGGTTCAAACTGGGCTCAGACCCTGCTGGCAAGTCACTTATTCCTGATTGCTTAGCCCTTACTGCTCTTTTGTCTTAGAATTGATACTAAGACAAAAGGTAAAGATTTAAAGGGGAAAAAAAGATGTTGTCCACACATTGCAGATTTTTTGATACCTGTAACCACAGAAAATTCTCTGAGTATTGAAATCAAGGAAAGAGATCAAGTATTGTGTGAAAGGAGGCTGGTATTGGAAGATGACAGAGTACATGGAAGGGAGCAAGATATGGGAAGATTGGGAAGGTAAGTACAGGCCAAGTTATAAAAGGCTTTATAAAGAGTTATAAAAGGCAGACAGGGGATTTTATATCTGATACCTATTGATAAGGAGCCGTTGGAGATTATTGAATAAAGAGGATGATATAGTCAGATCAGTATTTTAAGAAAATCAGCTTGACAGTTGAGGATGAACTGGAATGGGGAGACTAACCAGAAGACCATTGCAATAATTTAGGCATGAGATAATAGTAAGGACCTGCACCGGGCTGGTGGCAGTGTCAGAGGAGAGAAAAGAGGATATACACAAGATGTTAGATATTTGAGAGCAGACTGGATGTGTGTGATGGGAATTGAGGGAATGAGACATCAAGGATGACATCTATGTCATGAACTTGGATGACTGGGAGGCTAATGGCACCCCGGACAGTAATGGGAAAGTAAGGAAGAAGGAAGGGTTAATGAGTTCAATTTTGGACGTGTTGAGTTTAAGATGCCTATAAGACATCCAATTCAAAATGTTTTGTAGCCTGTTGGAAATATGGGTTAGAAAAAGATCTGAGAATCATTAGCATAGAAATGATAATTGAATCCACTGAAGCAGATTAGATCACCAAGAAAAATTGTATAGAAGGAAGAGAGAAGACAACGAGATGAGATGAGAAGATTCTTGAGGAAACCCACCTTTAGCAGGTGTGGCCTGGATTAAGAACCATCAAAAAAGATTGAGAGTGTCCAGACAGATAGAAGAGCCAAGAGAGAGTGGTGTCTTGAAAATCTGCAAAGAGTGATGGGCAGTATCAAAGGCCATAGAGAGAAGGATGAGAATTGAGAAAAGGATTTGTTCAAAAGAATACCTATTATAAAATACCAAACAGGTGACCATTTAGCCTTTGCTTAAAGATATACAGTTTGAGAAAATCTCATCATCTCTCCTGCAATCTATTCTACTTTTGTATACCTATAACTTTTTTTTTTTTAAATTTCCTACATCAAGTCCATATTTCCCTCTTTTTCTACCTTCCATCCATTGGATCATAGGATAATAGATTGAAGTAGAATGAACTTTGTTGTTGTTCAGTCATGTCTTACTCTTAATGACCCTTATTTGGGGTTTTCTTGACAAAAATACAGGAGTGGTTTGCCATTTCCTTCTCCTTTCTAGTTATTTTACTGCTGCATCCTTTCTGACTGGTGGCACAGGTTCTTGTCAGAAGAGGAGCCTACTTTAGTCATCTTCCAGGTTCACTGATTCACAAATGTTCATTAGGAAGATAATGAAGTGATTTCCCTCTTAGAAATAGATATAAAGCTATAGACAAAAGATAATTTTGTTACACATTGCATGTTAACATCACTAAGCTTAATGTAGTTCAGTAAAGGAGTCATTTAATAGTACTTCCTCTTCTGACAGAATTAGGTTATGTTTCATTCTACTGATAGAATTTTTATTTATCCCTTTATTTAATACAATGCTGTGAAGCTCTCTTAAGCTCCAGACGCTGGTGTTCTGGGAAATATAACCAAGATATTTTTTCATGGATATGTCATTATAGAGTAGTATATCCACTCTGCTGTGAACTAATTTTGATTAACTGATATTTTGGCATATAATATGTTTGAAAATGACTAGAGTCTCAGTGTTTGGCTGGTAGAGACATTTAAATTTTTAATAAATGTATATTGGTGTCAACATAAGCATTTTTGAATGGTTTTTTAAAAAGTAATATTGTTAAGACCAGTTGCTTCCTTTTACTTTTTAACTTTAAAGACTTGTACTTGCTAAGACTGAAATGTTTTCTTATCTGCTTCTCTTGATTAGCCAAGCCCTAGCCATCTTTCTAGGTGAAAGTCAAGTTCATCTTCCTTTATAAACATTTTATTGAGACCTAAATGAAATGATGTAGGTAAAGCCCTTTGCAAACTTTAAAGGTGCTATAGAAATATATATTATTATTCTACACAGAAGAATAAAGGAGTAGAAGCTAGACCTGTGACTTCATTGGTATGGGGAATATATGGATAAGCAATCTCCTTCCTGTCAATGCAGATCAGCCCTGGTCTACAGTTTAAAAGTCTTAGAGAATTGCATAAAGCAGGGATATCAAACTCATGGACCATATATGACCTACAAAATTCCCCAGGGAAACTAGATAAAAATGTAATTAAAAGATCTTTAACAAAATAAATAAAAATATATTTTGTGATTTTCAAATTCATGTACAACTGCAGGCATCGTTTCTATTTGACATCACTAGCGTATAGCACTTGAAACAAGGTAAGTGACTTGCCTAAGGTCATAGGCCAGTATGTATATATGAGTCCTACCTCTGAGGCCTTCAAAAAACATTTTTTAATACTTTTCAATGCGAACAAAAGTAACTTTCACTTCAGAACCTGATTACATAAAGGAATTTACTTTGCAAATTGTGACCCTGTAGTTTTAATGATCATCTGAATTCAAGCATATTTATAAGATTTTATTCTTTGCTCTAACATGATCTAGCTATTATACAAAGGTAAGCCATTTAATCTCTTAGCATATCACATATTTGTGTATATTTCAGAATGTGAATATTAATCACATAATTTATAATTTGATGAGCCCCATTTTTCTTGGACCTAAATTTAATTTAAGTAGACAGGATAAAAAAAACATGAGCTCCCAGTGTATTCTCTGGGCACCTTTCTGAACACCATAAGAAGTAACAAAGGGATTTATAGGACATAGTCTTTAAAAGTCTCATGACAAATACAATCTCCACCACTGCCCCAGGACCCTTAATAAAAATGAAGAATGGAGTAGGCACAAGATTGCAAATAGAACAAAGCCCTTTCCTAGCCATTCCTGTCTTCTTCCACCTCTGTCCTGCCCCTAAGACATGCTTTCTTATGCCCAACACCATTAAATCCCAAATCACAACAGAAAGGCAATATGTTCCAAAAATATCCCGTTCCTTCTACTCACTGCAGTCAAAACTCACTAAGTATAAATCTTAGCAAAGTATTTGGCTAATTAAAACAGTACTCACAAAGGATATGTTTATTCTAAAAGAAAACCTTGCTAATCTATAAGAATTCTCCGTTAGTATTCATGTGTGGATAAGAGCTTTTGAACCTTAACACAGCATCCCTGTCTCCTATCTCCAGAGATCCTCCACTCCAGCCCAGCAGACTTTTTAGAGAGAAAGTAAGTTTTATGGAATCACTACTCTTTAGTAGTACATGACTATCTCCCACCTCCTTCTCTTTACAAAATAGTTCTCTTCCCAGTAGGATTCAGTAAAAACAATCATCATGGGGAAGAAAATGTGGATTGTCATAGAAAATATTAAAAAAATCAACATGATAAATCCCTGAATTCAGGGTTGCCTGTGCATTCAGTTAATAAAAAGGTTGTCATTATATAGGGGCCCAGAAAAAAAGGAGAGATATGGGTTAAAGGGAGCGTTTGATAGAACTGCTTTTCCACCAAGGAGGGAAAAGAGTCAAGAGGTGGAACAGTTCAAGGGAGGGATAGCCGTTTCAAATCTTATGGGGCTGAGAAGGAACAGTGGGATCTATTCTGTGCTGTTCATGGAGTTTTTGTTTTAAGGAAATTAAAACTCTTTGGGTAGAGAGATATGCTATGAAAGATTAGAGCCAGAATGTGCATGTTTCTATATCTCTGATATCAGTAATTCTGGGATATGTCAGTATATTTGTTTTACATTAGGTAAGAGACACTATGATAGGTAATTTTACAGCAACTTTGGAATGAACTCAAAATACTTTATACTCTTCTACAAAATGTAAAGAGAATAGTGGGGAGCTTTTGAGAAGGCAATCTGATATGGTAGAGGAGGTTAGAGCCAAAAGACCTGAGTTTAAATATCAGCTCTGTTGCTTTCAGGGCCCTTTGGTGACCTACACCTCTGTGTTGGTGTTTTCACAGTTGTTTTCAGTAGTGTCTGACTCTTTGTGACCCCATTTGGAGTTTTCTTGGCAAAGATACTAAGATGATATGTCATTTCCTTCTCCAGTTCATATTATAGAAGAAACCGAGACAAATGGTTAAGTGACCTTGTTCTCAATCACATCGCTTATAAGTGTCTGAGGCCAGATTTGAACTTGGGAAGATGAGTCTTCTTAACTCCAGGCCTGGAACTCTACCCACTGTACTACCTAGGTGTTCCTACTACTCTAGATCTCTTTAAAATAACAGGCCTGGTCTAGATCACTGGATCATAGATTTAGGTGATCACTAATGTCCTCACTTGGTTCAAATCTTCTACATTTATGAATTCATGGCTTTTAAGATTTTGAGTATTTTCTCTTTGTTCAGTGATGCTACACCATTTTTTCCCCCATTGATATGTCCAATCTTATCCTAAAACTACTTTCTAATTGTAAGGTGCCATTAGATGCTGGAGGTGTAAAAACAAAACAAAAACAGTCCTTGCACTGAAAAAGCTTAAGTGTAGAGGTCAGGGGGCAAGGAATGGCAGGAAAGGAATACCATATGTAAAAACATGCATGGAAGTATGATTGAATTTTTAAAAAGCAGTTACTAAGCACCCACCATGTGCCAAACACTGGTAAACAGAAAGACAGCCCTTGCCCTCTAAGAGCTCCCACTCTAATTGTGGGAGACAACACATAAAAGAAAGTTCAGCTACATAGAACATGGAAGGGGAAGCCCTAAAATCCTAAGGGTTCAGCAAAAATGGAAATGACAAGACTCAGATCTTCAGGTTACAATAAGTTTATACATGTTAGTGTTTGTTCCCTCATCAAACTTCCAACTAAAGAAATTAGAAAGGTTTTTTTGGTAAGAGTTAGAACATGAAAGAAGGTATGGATTCCAAGAGAACTGGATGAGGAAGGAGAGCATTCCTAGGCGTAGGAGACAATTATAGGCCTAGAGGTGGGAAATAGTGTTACTTCTGAGAGCTGTAGGTAGAATAGCAAAATCAAGAACATGTGACTAACAGGATATTTTATGACCATTTTAGAAAACATACCAGTGAAAACTAAAAGCTTAATTTAAAACAGATAATGCCAAGATAATCTTTTTTGACAGCAATAGTATGCTGATAGATGCTATAAATGTAGCTTATCTACATTTCAGCAAAGTCTTTGACAAATTGTCTTACACTATTTTTATGGAAAAAATGGAATGATGTGCCTAGATGGTAGTACAGTCAGGTATTTTCAGAAATAAATGAATGCCTAGGCCCAAACTATTAAATGTTGACTTGGAAGTTCTATCATAGAGTGCCTTAGGTGTCCATTCGTGGCCAAAAACTTGGTTTTTAACTTTTTTTTTACCCAATGTTCAACCCTCCTTATTCTCAGCATAAAATCTCTTCTCATACTTTACCAAAAGAAAAAAAGTCATAAATTATTTTTTCCCAAATTCTGTAGCTCAGATTCCCTTGAGATTATCTCCTTTGCTCTTGTCTCAAGAGGAACAGGTGATCATTTTTTGTCAAGTCTGATCTCTTTACATATACCATTGGTCCTATCCATTTAGACCCCTCTGAGAATTTGCCCCTTCTGACATCCTCCAGATTTTAGCTTTGTAGTGACTGACTGGTTTCTTCCCATATGCCTACAAAAATGTCCACCCACTCTCACTATCTTTAATAAAACTTCATTCACTCCTCCTGCCCTTTAAGTTGTCGTTTTATATTTCTGCTTTCACAGTTGAATCCTTTAAAACAAAACAAAACTTCATGTACTTGTTTGTTTTCACTCCATTACTTCACATTTATTTATTAGGATTTTTCAGTCTGTCATCTAACCCTATCACTCAATTGAAATTACTCTCCCCCAAGTTACTGGGGCTCTCTTAAATCCAGTGGCCATTTTTTGTACCTGCTTTTACACTGTTAGCCAGACTCCCACTGCATTCCTTCTGAATACTCTTCCTACCCTGAATTTTCATTACTACTCTGTTGTGGTTCTTTTCTTACCTGTTGCAGGGTCATCATCATTTGTTTCCCACTACTTATATGTAGATATAATAATAGTTAACATTTGTATAGCAGTTACTTATTGCCAGGCACTATATCAAACAATTTACAATTATTATAACAAAATTGAGTCTTATAACAACCCTGGGAAATAATGTGATCTCCATTTTACATATGAGGAAATTTAGGTAAATAGAAGTTAAATAAGTTGGTCATGTATATCTAGGAGACCAGATTTGAGTGAAGTTTCTTCCTGATTCTAGCCTGCCCCCTTATTTATACCTATCTGTCCTTATGCCATTGTATACCACAGTGATCTGTCTTGGGCCTTCTTTTTTCCTCTTTTCTATACTCAGGTCCCATGGGTTCTACCATCACTGCTTTTCAGATGATACCTTGAATTATTTATCTTGTCCGTGTCTCTTTTTGTCTTTTCCCCCTAAATCAATCAGTCTGTAAATATTAAGCACATACGCTAAGTACTGGGGATACAAAAAGAGGCATCAGATAGTCCCTGCCCTCAAGGAGCTTAAAATCTAATGAATTCCTCTATTTTTGTCAAGGGTATCACCATCCTGCTTATACCTGAGATTCCTAATCTTAGAGCCATCTTTGACTCATCCCTTTTTCTTATACCTTCATATCTAGTCAGTTGCCAAGTCTTCTCAATTCTGCCTCCTTTTCTCCCTTCCTGTACCACAAGTCACCCTAGTTTAGACCATCACTTTTTGCCTGTTCTATCAAGATAGCCTTTTAATTGATCTCCATGCCTCTAGTCTCTCTTTTCCAGTCCATTTTTCATACGGTTGCCAGATTGATATTCTTTTTTTTTTTTTTAACCCTTGTACTTTGGTGTATTGTCTCATAGGTGGAAGATTGGTAAGGGTGGGCAATGGGGGTCAAGTGACTTGCCCAGGGTCACACAGCTGGGAAGTGACTGAGGCCGGGTTTGAACCTAGGACCTCCTGTCTCTAGACCTGACTCTCACCAGATTGATATTCTTAAAGCGCAGATCTGGCTGTGGCACTCAACAGCTCGAAAATCTTCATCAGTTCCCTCATTTGAATTATCAAATAAACACTCTTTTCTTTGCTATTTAAAGCCCTTCACCACCTATAATGAATGTGTATTACTCCCACTTAAACACTATTTAAGGGTTTATTTCAAGGACTGTAATATGGAAACAGAAATAGATGTGTTTTGTCTAATCCTTGATGATAGAACTAGAAATAATAGATAGAACTTGGAAAGGTGAAAATTCAGACTTGATGGACAAGGGAAGGGAAACTATATAAACTCATACTACGTGAAGTGGAACCAACCACCCTAAAAATTGGTGCTATCCCTTCACTGTGTATCTTCAAAATGAAGCCTGGATGTTCATTTATTGTGGACGTTGTATGGGATATTTTTGTTCAAGTATTCTTTAGACTAGACAGCCTCTGAGGTCCTTTCTACCTCTAATTCTGTGATCCTAATCCTGTGATTGCTGCATCAAATTAGGCCGTGGTCTGGTGTCATTTAATGTAATTAATTACATTCACATAGCCATTGTCACCTACCTACCTATATGCTAATACAAACAGTCACACACAGGTGGATAAAGAAGACAAAGGAAAGAAAAATGTAGAGCAAAAAAATCTGAAATGACTGTTCAGAAGACAGAGAAGCAAAAATGGATCATTAGAAAGAATGCATGTTTAGACAAAAATAAATTAGGAAGATGATGAGAAGAAAAGTAAGCCTAAGAAAGGAATGGAGGAAAGGAAGAAAGAGTTCCCTTTAATTCAACCACATATGTGCTCACAATATATACCTTTTAAAGAAATATAGGAGGAGGAGAAGAGGGAAAAAGAAGTAGTATTAAGTAATATGAGAGGACAGGTAAAGGAGTAGGTTCTATTAGTGGTTATATGCAAGAAGAAAGAATTTGCATTTATATCCCTATAGTACTCAGATTCTAAATATTATTCTAAATTATTTGTTTCAAACCACAATACATTTTTAGCCAGTTAATCACTTGTGTTATTAATAATCTCATTAAACTAGTGAGAATTAAAATATGCTTTAAAACCTAATATTTCAGATAATATGTCTAATTCCTAGTATAATAATGTAAGTCAAAATCAATATATTGTTTGTGGTCAGCATTTGTATGATATTCAGGAGGACAATAGAAATAGGCTTAATGTAACATTCCAGATATTAAGTACTTGAATCTGTGAGCAGTTTATTCTAATGTTTTTTGGTGCCAAAAACAGTTTCTGCCAGACCTTGATCCATAAGTGGACAGATCATATTAAATTCAATCAACCTAGTACTTGAGGAGACATCTTAATCAGAAAGGGATTTAATGAAAAGCCTTATCATAGATGAATACTCTAATTATGAAAGGCTAATATTTACCCACAAAGAAGAATTTGTTTCAGGATTAGTCAGGGGCCTTAGAGGAATTCAGTGACATCAGTTTAATAATGAAATTCCTAATTAAAGTGATAATAGAATTTTAATTATAATGTATTTCTTTGCAGGACACATAATTTTATTTACTATAGTTTTTTTTCAATTGGACCTCTTAAGGAAATCTAACCAAATTGCATACATGGAAAGGATTTTTTTAAAAATTCAGAAATTAAAATTTTTATATGAAAATAGCAGAATGTTATCCAAAGACTTTCCTAAGATTAATGTTCAAAAGTATATAAACACACCCAGTTAAGTAGATAGTTATTTTCAATCAGTTTGAAAAGTGAATAGTTTATCTCAGTTATTTATGTAAGGAAAAGAGATGTGATGCCCTTTTAGTGAGAGTGAGGAATAAACAGATGGATAACCTAAGGCAGTGATGATGAGCTTTTTAGAGACTGAGTGCCATGCCTGCCCCACCTCCAGACTTCATGCTGTGCCCCACACTTCCACAGAGACCAAGTCCTGGACCTCCCCTTTCCCCTTACCCCAGTCAGGGGAAGGAGAAAGGGAGGGAAGGAGAAAGCTAGAGCACTTGCTCTGCTCAGGGGAGGGAGTAATAGCAGAGGGGCAGGGAGGCACATTGGAGATGGGGAAGGGTGCTGCTCCATCTGAATCCCTCTGCCTTTCTGGTAACTAACTTAGGCAGGCAACAGCCCACATGCCCATAGAGAGGTTTCTGTGTACCATCTTTGGCACCTATGCCGAAGGTGTGTCATCATGGGCCTAAGAGCTATACTAATAACCAGAAAATATTAAAAGACTTAGAGGAAATCCTTAAATGCATTGGGTCAGATCTTCTATGGAAGACTTCTGGGAGGACATGGCTAAATTTGCGGAGGAGAAAGTGTAGATCAGTTTTAATCTGAACTCTTGGAGGGATTACCCATAGATACCACAAATTACTTGAAAGCTATACAGTATTAAAAAAGACAACCCTCTATATCAGCCCTTTTTATTATAAACACAGCAACATGGTATACCAAAAAGAGCATTGACTGAATTCAGAGGATCTGGATTCAAATTCCATCTTTGATGCTTACTACCTCTCATCTTGGGCAAGGGGAATAACTTCCCTGGGCCTCACTTTGGTTATCTGAAAAATGAGAGTTTCAATGGGATGGCCTCTGAATTCCCTTCCAAGCCTAGATCTATATAATCCAATTACCAGTTAGCCTACAGAGACTTTAAATAAGTTAATCATTTTACAAATGATGATGTTGTCATGTACATTATTTAGTGAAGTGTTATCCTCAAATATGTTATTGTCATGGCTACATGGATCTGTCTCTCTACTTAACTCTGAAAATGTCCAAATGAGCCTTTTAATTTTTATTCAAAACTATTAAGGTCGTTAGGATTACTTGAAGCAAACTTTCTCAGTGCAACAGGTTCTGGTTTCTGGTCGAGGCTTAGGCAAAGTTCTCAGGAGCACTTTCTAAATGGTTTGTTGTGCTTATTTTTGACTAGTTCAAGTTTAATATGCCCTTACATTTATTTAATATCTTCTTTCAATTGCAGGTAGGCTCATAGACTAATTGACTACAAGAGTCCTTAGAGGTACTTTAACTCAAACTCTGCTTTTTACAAGTGAAGAAGCTGAGGCCCAAAGAAGGGAAATGACCTACTTAAGTTCACACAGGGAGTAAGTAGAAAAGCTGAGATTTGTAAAGTACTGAGGGGAAGAGAACAAAGCATGAGACCCACTATTTTCTATAGAGGAATTTAAAAATAGTTGGGCTTTAAAAGCATTAAGATATGAAATGATTAAAAAAACCCAAAGAGTTCAATACAAGATAATAAAAGTCTAAGATATGTCAAAGTAGTACATAATTACTAAATAAAACTATCTGAATTCAGACAAGTGAATGATCAGTTTTTTGAGAAATATTATTAACTCTGTTTAGACAAAGAAATTTCTGCTCTTCAATTTCTTAACCCAGGTCTTTCTGACCATAGTCCCTCCAGCCACTATGCCACATTATCTCGGAGAGGAAAGAAGAGATACTTGAGAAAGATTTCAGTCAAAAGAGATTGAGATGATATGGGGGTGGGGATAATGAGAGTCCCATTAATCTTTAATTAATCATCACTTTTAAGTTTCTATTTACTACTTATGCAGTGGTTTAATTCCTCCTAGGAATAATCTTTCAATTCTTGGTTGTTGCTTTTTCAACCCAAAGGCTTTCACACATTAGGTTAGCTGAATAGAGATGATTACATCAATCAATTAGGCTTTTCCACTAAAAAATACTTCAGACTTTCAGTGGCCTTGGTTCTTTAAATTGTTATTTTCCATGATTGAGAAGCATTATAAGAAGTAATTTGGGGTTAAAATAATTTTTCTTATAGAACTTTAATCCATGAGATATCCTACCTATCCTTTCTCTGAAATGTGCTCTCTCATAATCCATATGGCTCTGCCTCTCTGTTACAAAGTCAAAGTCAGTGGTCATTTCCCCACCAGGTTGCCACCTTGCGTACTCAGAATCACAGACTCTCAGTGTTGTAAGGGACTCTCTAGACCAGCCTATACCTGAGTAAGAATATAATAGTCATCAAGGTATTGCTTAAAAAGATTTCCAATGAGAGAGACTCTAGGATCTTCTGAGTATTTTATTCCACTTTTAGATGGATAACAGTTATATTAGTAAATGTTTCCTTACATTAAATCCAACTTTGGCTCTGCAACTTCTATCCATTCCTCCATAGTTCTGCTCCTGGTGGAATAAGCAGAAATGCCAGCTAGCCTATATCCACAGAGTTCTCTTGATCTTTTAGACCAGTAACCCTGGGAAGAAAGAAGATAGTTTGGCATATTCTTGATGAAGCTGTACCAGCAATTTGTGATCACAACTTCCTTTTCTTAATGTTCACTAATCATCCTTCTAATACAATTTTCTGAATATTTTCTAGGAGTTAAAACTTTCTGATTTGTGGTTTGCAGACCAAATCCTCTTTCCGTTTTTGGAAATTGTTTTTCCTCAGCAGAGAAAGCAGAAGGAATACGAGTTAAGCAGCTTTCTCTGTCTTCCCTTCATTGTTCCTTATTTATTATCCCAATACATTTTAGACTGTAGTTCTCTACTGACTTTGAGCCTCCTGTTTCCTCCAAGTAGTTAAACACAAACAAATCCTTTTGCTCTCTGTACTTTTCCTTGCTGGCCTCATTTTTAACATTCCTGTCACTCTTCTTACAGGAGTATATCATACTTTAGTATTCATCTTCCGTCACCTACCCTTTTTCCCATTTGGGGTATGTCTTTTTAAAATTCTGAATGTGTTGATGAGATCCCTTTATATCCATGACAGTCTCTTTAGATTCATTTCCCCTTTTCCTCATCTGATTTTTTTTTGTTTGTATTTTCAAAATTTCATTCTTGAGAGTTTTTTATCCCTCCTAGACTGACTTACTCTGTAGAATTAGTTCATAGATTCTATCCTTTCTCTAAACCCTTTGAAATATATTCTCATAACTAGAATATACGTTAGATCTTATACAACCATTTTTATTTCTCTTACAAATTCTAAGATGTAGTAATTCTTTTACATGCTCTGTTCTTTACATTTCCATACCCAAGTTCCTCCTAGTGGGAAGAATCAAAACTAGAATAAAATTTGCTACTGTTCTATTTACTTTTGAAGGATGACATTATCATTAAGATAGTCAAAATGTTATTAATCCTTCTGCCTTTTTCAGAGAGGGCACCTGTAGATGTGTCTAGTCACTACTGTATCATTTCTCTGTGCCAAATTTGTGATCCTGGACTATTCATCTATTTCCTCATTCTTTTCAGCTGATCCACAGGATTCTCAAATGACAGTTTTTGCCTGCTTATCTTCATCTAACATAAAATCCGCCAGTATTTTCTTTCCCTAGTACCTATATTTTCTCACAAATTTATCTTCTTAATATACAATGCTATTCTTGCCATCCTCCACTTTTTCTTTTAACCTGTCCTGTTTCTTTGGAATAATGTATATTCCCAGAAACATATTACAATCATAACTTTCATCTCACCAGATGTTATTGATTCTTGAAAGGTCATATTTGCTTTTTGGGCATTAGGAGTTTCTACTTTCTTATTTCCCATATTTTGTGCATTTCTGTGTAGATGTTAAAGATCATGGGTTTTATGGCTTACTCATTTCCTGGGTTTTGTTTCCAGTGAATGTCTATACCTCTTCTTCCTATGTTGGTGGTATCTAGCATAGTGACTTAGGCAATTTTCTCTCAATTCTTTCCTTTTCAGTTTAAAGTCTTTTGTGTTTTCAGAATCTAGGCAAATTCATTCTTACCAGCCTTTGTTGGGCTACTGCCAAAGATGAAGTATACTTATTCCTAAATTGTATTATGAGGTTCAGTTTTAGATACCATCATTGTAAACAGGTATTCGCTTCCCATATTTGCCTTTCTCTTCTGAAGCCTTGCCTTCAGGTGGTATAATTCAGTGTTGCCATGTGACTTAAAAGAAATTATCTTTTGACAAATTCATGTCTTGGGGAAAGGCAGGAATTGCCTTCCTTATTAAAAGGATATTCTACAATTTAATGAAACAATCATTTTTTGCTTCAAGAAAAAGACAGATTAACAAACATTTGTGAAATGCTTACTATGTATTCCAGTCACACTAAATCGGAGAAAAAAAACATTCAAATTGGTGCTAACCATTAAAAAACTAAGTGAGGGGATCAGGGATTGGGAAAGTCTTCCCAGGGGCTGGATGGGACATTTGAATTGGAACTTGAAAGAAGGTAAGTATTCTAAAAGAGTTGAGAGAGTTCTGTGTATTTTAGGTATGCTGGACAGCCTGTGGAAAAAAATAGACTGCCAAGTTCAGGGAATGGCATGTAGGCCATTTTGGTTAGGACATAATAATATGTAAAGAGGAGCAATGTGAAATAAGGTGGGAAGATAGCCAGCCCGTGGAAGACTTTCAGTGACAAACCAAGTAGCTTGAATTTTGTGTTGGAGACAGTGAGAAATGAAGAGCAATCTTGAGCAGGGGAGCACCATAACTGAACCTCAGCAGATGTTTTTGACAGCTGGGTGGGAGATGGATTGGAAGGGAAAGAGTCTGAGGATGGGAACATCCATTAGTGGGCTCTTCCAATATTCCTTGGTAGAGGTAAGGATAATCTGAATTAAGATATTGTAATCTGGGGGAATAGAATGAAGACAAATGACAGATGCTGCAGAGCCACAGTTGGCAAAGCTTGTTAAATGATTGCACATATTTTAAGACTACTATGAACAAGGAGCTTATAGACCCTGGGAATACAAACAAAAACCAAAGGACAAATAAAAAAAATTCCTCGGGAGCTTTCTTTACACCAGGGGGAAACAACAGCATGTAAACATAAATAAAAAGTCATTTAAAGAGGGAGAAAGTTTTGAACTAGGTGGGGCTGGGAGTGGGATTAAGAGATGAACCTTCTTGGCAAGATCAACTCATAATCACAGTCAGTCATTAAGTCTGACCCTCCCATTTTACATGTAAGGAAAATGAGGTGAAAAAGGTTAAGCAACTTGCCCAGGCTCATACAACTAGTAATTATCTGAGGTGGAATTAGTTCCCATACTCTCCTGATGCCAATTGTAACTTTCTATCCAGTATTCCATGTTACCTGTGATTTTGTATGTCCCTTTATCCAGCAGATTAACTTCTAGAATCATCCCCTCATTCTCCCTAATCTTCTTATTTACTAGTTCCTTTTCTGCTTCCTATAAACACGATCAAGTTTCCCCTAATCCATGAAAAGCTCTGACAGGACACTACTGTCCCATTAAACTATTATCTGATATATTTCTTCCTGTTTACAACTAATTTGAGGTAGAAGGCTGTCTATATAATTATTACTTCTACTTTTTTTCTCTTATTCACTTCTCAGTCCTTTGATAGCCAACTTTCCAGCCTCATCATCAACCAAAACTATTGAATGAAACCAATTTCTCCAAAGTTACCCTTCATTGCCAGATCTGATAGTTTTTTCTCATTCTTTATGCTTCCTGATCTCTCTAAAGATTTGACACTTGACAGCAGTAGGATACTCTCTCTTATCTTAGTTTCCATGACATTGCTATTTCTTGATTCTTATTGTTTGCCCCTTTTTTAGTCTCCTTTGCTGGATCATCATCCCTATAATACTTTATAAATCCCTATTTCAAATCATATTACTTTTTGCTGCCTCACTTTATTTGTAAACTATGCCAACCAAACTAACTTTTCTGGTAAGGGAGATTGTGCTTTGCTGAGTTGAAGTACATAATGTCTCCATGATTTTCTCACAGTCTTCCAAGAGGCTTCAAACTTCTGTCAACATTTTATCCTAGGGCCTTTACAGTAACCAAGAAGTGACCAGAAATGGGTTTTGAAAGGTGATATTAGCAGAGCACAAGTTTTGGCAAGGTTTTAATCACCTTTCCTTTGCTTTGATGTGTATTAGCTATGGGAATACCTACACTGATGAAATCATAGAGCCTTTAAAGAATTGATCAAGAGTGATATTAATATCCTTGGCAATCTATTCCAGTTTCACTGAACATAATGTTGACAAGGATGACTATGGCTGTTGTCATTTCTTTGCTTAGCATCTTGACAAAATCATATGCAGTGTATTAAAATAAAATAACTCAAGGTATAAATTTTTTGTGTGTGTTTGTAATAGCTGTTGAGTCTAATTATATTTTTTTTCTTCCTGGTAGTTGGCATGATAATATTTAGTTAAAAGGCAGATGAGTATGGATTTTGAGAGACTGTGTACCACTAGTCACTTTTTGGGAGAAGGTATAGTTAACTATGTGTTCTTGTATTCTTTGAGGTCTAATTTTATCCTTTTTGCCACTTAGTTTTAGGATTCTGGATTGCTATTCCTATAGTTGAGTTTCATTTTTACCTCACTCCCTGAACCATCAGTTATGTTGATAAGTAAGAAGAATACAAACTGAAAATGATAAGTAAATACTGATCAAATAGCCAAAGACTGTTGTTATTTATAGCCTGCGTTTCCTTCTTCCCCTTTTGTTAATTCTGACATGGTTTTTAACGTTTTCAGGCCTGCTTGCAATTTAATCACAATTATTAGAAAAGTTGACTATTGCTTTATCTTTGTTTATCTTCTTCCAACCTAGGTAAAAACCTTGATGCCATCCATGACGTCACTGTGGCGTATCCTCATAACATTCCTCAGACAGAGAAGCACCTCTTAAGTGGAAATTTTCCCAAGGAGATCCACTTTCACATCAATAGATATCCAGTAGAAACCCTTCCAGAATCCAAGGAGGAACTTCAGGTCTGGTGCCACAAAAGATGGCAAGAGAAAGAGGAACGACTCCGTATGTTCTATGAGGGCCCAAAGAATTTTGACTTCACAGGGAAGAGTGTGATTCCACCTTGCAAATCAGAGTTTAGGGTACTAATGGTCAAATGGATGTCAATCCTGTATTGGACTTTCTTCACCCCTGCTATGTTTATTCTCTTATATTTCTACAGCATTGTTCGGTGGTATTTTTTAATTGTAATTCTCTTTTTTGTGCTACAAGAGAAAATATTTGGTGGACTAGAAGTCATTGAACTTGCATGTTACCGATTCTTACATAAACGACCACGTGTAGATGACAAGAGAAACGAATGAGAATACGGGATTCACAGGCCAGAAACTTGATTTTTTAAAAAATGTTCTACATACAGCCTTTGTAAAATGAGATTTTTTTGCATGAAAATTTCAAATTTTTCTTACTTCCATCATTCTTTGTTAAAGACATTTTGCACTTGATTTTATGAAAAGAAAAAAAAAGATGTTGCTCTATATGAAAATAGTTTTTAACCTCAGAATGTAATTTTAATATTGCTTCAGCAGGAGTTACAGTGGTAAAATAATTCTTGCTGGATTATTAAACAATCATTAGGCTGTTAATAGGCAGGGTACCCAATAGATTTGTAAACTCCAATGCTATCATCCAGCCAAATTGTGTAGCCAAAGGAGATAGATCTGGGACTTGTATCCCCTAGTATAAATCAAGTCTCTACCCTGAAGAGTGGAGGTAGGTCACCTCACTTATTCATGTGAATTATATCTTTTTTACATTTTCCTCTACATTGCCCTAACCACCCTTTTCCCAATAGTCATTCTTATTCTAGCTTCCTTTTGGTGCCTGACTGAGATGCCCTGCCCTCCCTCTTAGATTAGTCACATGATTTGGCAACCAATCAATACAAAGAACCTGATCATTCATAAGAAGTTCCTATTTGGCTTTTGGTGACCTACAGAGTGAAGAATCATATGTGCCCTTTTGCCCAAGGAGGGAACCAGGTCTAAAAGTAAACAGAGGCTTTACCAACTTTTAAACCTCAATATGAATTTTGCAGTGAGAGATTTTGCTATTTTCACATCTTCATTTTGTGGTACTTCATTTTCTTCTCGTTGTTATATGATTGGTGCCAGTTTTCCTTCAGTATATTGATAGTTGATACCTTTTTGTCCCAATATGAAAAAACATACTTTTATCTTTCCCAAAAGTACAATCTGAAATGATTATAACAAATGTGGATTCTCAGGTGTTTCTGAAAGCCTACAGTAAAGGGAAAACTGTTTTGTCTCTCTGTGTAAAAATCTATTTAGCCCTTAAAAAAAAAAAAAAGCCTTAAACATAGGCAATTACGAACAATAGCTAAAATTACACAACAAAAGAACATCATATCCCTGACAATTCAGACTACTTAGTTAATTTTTTTTTTTTTTTTTTTTTTTTTTTTTTGCTGGACAGTGGCTTCTATTCTAAGTTCTAACTTTGTTTTGCTATAAAAGGGGCGTACATATAGTAAGCTTGGCATACTGAACAGATTCTTTTGCAGGAAGTACCCATTCAACTGGAAAGAACATTGCTAAAAAAAATCATTTTTGTTAGAAAGCAAAGTATATTAACTATGTCTCCTTTTGAAAAACTGACCTATATTTAACTATCCTCTCCTCCCTAAGGGGAAGACAGCTGCTTTTAATTCTCTGCACTTAGCTACTAATTAGTTATTACACACATGTGCTGAAAGCCATCTGTTTAACTTCATGGCTTTTTGTTTTATTTCGGGATTGGAAGGAAGTTAACCTTTTTCCATTATAAAAGTAGTTTCTAATTTAGGTTTTTCTCAGACTTCCTTTGGCTATATTTAGAAATCCAAAAAGAGTTTGACAATTGGGATTGTTCTGTTATAGGTAAGGAGGAAAAAAGGCTATACTTCTGTCCTGAAGGTGTTTATAATATAGTCTTTGTAAGCTGACATCATAGCTACTGCTCAAAGCTATGAAGCTCTCTGTCCAAGAAACATTTTCTGTCTAATCTGATGCACTTTCAATTTGAACCTTGAAAAGAAAAACACTATTTTTCCCCCACAGAAAACATCTTTAAGACAAACTCTAAGGCCTCTTTCTTTTTAAACTTAACAAGACCTAGAGTTCAGAATCAGATATTATAGACACCCACACCAGGGAGAAGTGGTTTTTACAAGGCACTAAGAGTTACAAATGGTGACCCTTGGGGTGGAGTGGGCGGAGAGAAAATGAAATAAACAGTTTTTGTCTTGAGAAAGCAGCATTCCAGTTCCCACTTTGAACTGGAGAAAAACAATTTTTTTCTCCGACATTTTTCATCTTTTAAAAGGGTTCTTTAAATATATTTTTCAAAATTTGTAAAGCAGTTAGCATTTGTTTGTAATATTTAATCGCTTATGGGATGACTCAGAAAATTTAATATGAAAATGGCAAAGATGCATCCATATATCTTCAGTCCTTACATCTTCCACAGTCCTCCATCTTGGTGCTCTAAAAAAAGAGAGCTCCTTCTCTCCTGGCTGCACTACAATTCAGAGATAATAATCTTTTAATCTATGGAAAGTACACTTGACAGCCTTGGAAATTATTATAATTTAGTTGTCCAAATGTTCAATTTTAAAATTGCCATTCTGTGAAATTTTAAATAAAAGTCAGCATGTTTTATACAGGGCATGGACCATGATTTCCTCCAAGACCCATAAGAAAGGTTACTAATTAAGTAAGGATCTTTTTTACAGACCTGAGTGGATTATCAACACTGACATATGACAGCATACCTCATTAATTTGAACAGCCATTAAAAGTACATGGTAAGAGATGAGCATTTGTGAACTGTAAGGAGGAGGGAGACGTGTAAGAAAGACCTCCTTTCTAAGGCTTCACATAAAATTGGTATATGTCACTTTTTTAGTCAAATTCAGAATACAAAAATAATAGCCTACTTCTACTTAGAATACCTTACAGTTAGGTTGATTGGAACGTGGAGTCACTCTAACAGTAATGAATCGGAAGCCATAGTGCTAACGGGGAATTCTATGAGCTGATTGTTCACAAAAAATATATTGGAGATGTGACCTCCTGCTTTCTTTGCTCAGTCTCTAAGCTCTAGTCCCAGCAGCCATACCCTTCTGCACTTTACAGCAGCAGTTCCACTAGGGGAACTTGTTGGTGGATTGTTTACATTTCTTTGTATGAACGACATGCTTTTAGTGCCTTGGTTAAGGGTCTGGTTTAGTTTTGGGTATTTCTGCACTATGTCCCTTAGACAAAGGTTTCTTTTTATTAACTCATGGAGGGAGAAACTATTTAGGCCTGTGGTCTCTAAACATTTGTTACTGTTGTTGATAAACATCACTTTATGGCAACATTTGGGTTAAATCCAAGGCATTTATTGGCATATTTGTGAGCAGTGATACAGGATGCAAAAAGGAATTTGCTGATGACTGTTGCCTTCAATTTAAATTTTGATTTCAGAAGGGATTTTTACTTTTGACAGCTTGATCTTATAAGAAGAATTTTATGAAAAATATGAAGACATGAAAACTCACAAAATTGCCTTAGTTTTTGTCATCCATGAATCTGTTAAGATGTTTGTGAGTCATGTATCAGTGATGTATCATACATCCCAAAATAAAATGGAATACTTAAACTCTGTGTGTGTGTGTGTGTGTGTGTGTGTGTGTGTGTGTTTGTGTGTGTGTGTTTGTATGTGTGTGTGTGTATTTCTGGTTTGGCAAAAGTGATATGAATTACAATCTATGAAAGATTTATCATTCCATTTTGTTTTCCAATATATATCTAGCCTGAATTTCTTTTTTTTCAAAGAAGACAATCACTGCTGTTAAGCCTTTCAAAAACTCTCAGTTCAGTTCTGGAGCAGATTGTATTTTTAAAAATTTCCCTTGGCATCCTTATTCTTTTTAGCAGCATAACTACATGTAAGTAATACTCTCAAGTTTTTCTTTCTTTCCACCTTGTCAAAAGTAATTTCATTTTTTAATGAACTTATAAACATTTTTTATATCTTGCATGAATTGACTCCCAATAAGGATAATAACTAATACTTAAGCACTTTAAAGTTTGTAAGGCACACTATGTCTTAATTATTCATTTGAGCCTCACAGCCACCCTGTACTACAGGCATTTCGTCCCATTCAGTTTTATTTTAATATATGCCAACTAGTTTTTAAAGGTTTATAATGTCATCTAAGGGACTGACTTTAAGTTCAAATCCTGGCTTGCTCCTTTTTATTTTATTCTCTGTTTTATTTTCCATAAATCTTATTTTTTTCTCTATTTTATTCTCTCTCAAGAGTATCACTTTTATATTCCTTAGTTACTACACTTGGAAAATGAAATAGTTGCCATTTTCAGTTGTGTCTGACTATAACTATAAGATTATTTATATATATATATGCATACATACATGTATACACGTACACATACATACATATATATGTACATATATGTCATCTCTCTTGCCGATTTATCTTACCTCTCTACAGTTCACCTTCTTACCATTCTCAGTGCTAACACCCCAATTCAAGCCTCTTTCCTGAATCATCAGAAATACCCTAAATGTCTCTCCTCAAGGCTCCATCCATTGTGTCCATCTCTTTCTTTCTTTTCTTTTTTTTTAACCCTTACCTTCCATCTTAGAATCACTATTATCTATGGATTCCAAGGCAGAAGAGTGGTAAGAGCTAGGTAATGGAGGTTAAGTGCCTTGCCCAGGGCACCCAGCCTAGGAAGTGTCTGAGGGCAGATTTGAACCCAGGACCTCCCATCTCTAGGCCTGGCTCTCAATACACTGAGCCATCCAGCTGCCCCCCATCTCTTTCTTAAAGCACTTATCAATGAGAAAATGTTGAAGGTAGAAGAAACCTTAAAGGCAATCCAAACCCTCTCACTTTATAGATGGGAAAAACCAAAAACCAGGGGCGGAAAGGTGATTTGCCCAGGAACACTCAGGTAGTAAGTGTCAGAGCTGGAATTTGAACCCAAGATCCCTAACTCCAATCTACCTGCTGAGGTTGGGGGTCTTCTGAGGAGAAGGTTTAATTCTGGAAATCACATTAGCCACTTGCCCTGACATTTAGACTAGATGGATTTGAATATTATTAGGGTGTTTCTATCATTTATAAAATTTCCATGAAACTAATTTGGGACCTAAATTGAATTAGTCACTGTGTTTTAGAGAGTCCAATTCCTTCATTTTCTCATGAGGAAATTGAGGTCTAGTGAGGTTAAACATTTTCCTTAAAGCCATAGAAACAGGTTAGTTGCAAAGTGGCAATAGCAGCATGAGACTGCACTTCCTCTTATCCCAACGAGATAGTGCTCAGCATCTACCCTTTGGCACTATTTCCCTTTTTTGCTGGGATAAAGCACTGCGCTTCAAGTTAGGAAGATCTAAGTTCAAGTCCAACCTCAGATACTTAGAAGCTGTATGATCCTAGACAAGTTACTTACCATGTATCACCCTTAGTTTCCTCATCTGTAAAATGAACCTAAGATTAAATTTAAATTCTAAGGTACTTTGAGAGATGCCATCGCCTCCTTAAACATTCTTAAATACAATTAATGATTTCCTATTGCCTACAACATACAGCCCAACCAAATGCCTTGGTGTAGCAGTCAGGGTGTCCCAGTTTATCTTTTCACTTACCTTCCACTGTTTCCCTGGCACAAAATCTACATCCTTTTGCAGGGGCAGTCACACTCCCGTAGAATGTCCTCTCTCCTCATTCATCTGTTAGAGTACCTACTATGTGCCAGGAACTGTTCTGGTTCTGAGAATACAAAGAAAAAAATGAAATCTTCTAACTGCAGTGACAACACAGAAACAGAAATATTTACAAAATAAATTCAAGGGAAAGGAAGATAGAGGGAGACCCTAGCATCTAGGGAGATGATGGAAGGTCCTGTGCAGTGATTCACTAGGACAAAACAAATTGTTGACATTTAAAAAAAAAAAAAAAAGACAACTTTTTACTTCTTAGAAACTTAATATAAAAATATGCCCTTTTGCTTGAATCATTTGCTTAGAGGATTTTGCAGAGATTGCAACATTCTGACGTATTTTAAATTTCTCCATGAAACAGATATCACATTTGACTATTAAGTATACCTTTGATGAACAGCCTTATTTTCTCAAGTCTTGCCTTGATTTATATAGCCCATAGGATGTCAGTGAGTTTTAAATAAGGTTAATTTCCAGGTCATTGGAGCCTGTTCATTTCTGTTTCTCGAATAAATTACTTAAGCTTCCATGATATGTGGTGTACATAGCACAAGGTCATATTCTATTTTTAGTTGAAAGTTTTTGTAATTTAAGGATAGCTCTGTCTCAGTTTATCAATATGTTTTTCAGAGTTCATTCCCTCAATAAGAACAAAAATTTTAAGCCTACTGAAAGCAAAAAATGCTCAAATGTTTTTTGGGTGTCTATTTTGGATGAAGATGCTCAGACCTAACTGAATTTCTGAAAACAATTGGGATATAACATTGAATGAAAAAGGATAGATTCATCAGTAAAAAGTTCTTTCTTCCATCTTCAGTATTCTAAACTTTAATCTTTTTTTTTTCTTTTTTTTTTTTTTTTTTAAACCCTTACCTTCCGGCTTAGAATCCATACTATATATTGGTTCCAAGGCAGAAGAGTGGTAAGGGTTAGGCAGTGAGGGTTAAGTGACTTGCTAAGAAGTGTCTGAGGCCAAATTTGAACCCAGGACTTCCCTTCTCTAAGCCTGGCTCTCAATCCACTGAGCCACCCTGTTGACCCCTATTCTAAACTTTGTGTTGGATTATCCTTGACAAATTTTTCCCCCAAAGCAGTGATTAGCAGCTATTTTTATATGATGCTCTTATGCCTTAAGACTGCTACACACCTCTTAAAGAGATCTGATGAGCTCTGAGAAGCACACTTTTTTCACTTTATGTTCCTTTTTATTTTTGCAACACGGCTAATATGGCGATATATTTTGCATGACTTCACATGTATAATTGATATATTGCTTGCCTTCTCAGTGGATGGGGGAAGGGCAAGGAGGAAGAAAACTGGAACTCAAGATTTTTTTAAAAAGAATGTTAAAACTAAATAAAATTTTAAATAAAAACAAAGCAAAACAAAAAACCAACTTTGTGAAACCTATACCACACTGAAGGGAAATTATAAACAACCCTTCTGGCTAGCAAGTCCTGAAGACCTTTCTTGGTGTTTGCAACATATCTAAAATAGACTTTGTTATCTTTCCCTCCCCCATAACCAAAAACAATACCAACCTTTCCTCTTTCTAATTTCTCTATTATTGTCAAGGGTACCAGCATCCTCAAAGTTACCAAGCACTAAGTCATTCTTGATGCCTCATTCTCTCATTCTCTGAGCTTCATATACAAGCAATGGCAAAGACTTGTTATTTCTACCTCAATAGCATCTCTTGCTTATCCACCTTTGGTGCCCAGTTCTCATCTGTGGTTCCAAGAAGCTGTAGCAAACTCAGTGGCCACGCACCAGTAAAAGACAAGGCAAGGCTGAGGATAACCAATGGGCCACAGACCCATTGGTGAGTTAGTGGAAGTGTCTACCTTATAAGCAGCTGAAGTCTTCAGGGTAGATGGGATGAAGAAAGCAGGCACTGAGGAGTGCTGAGAACTTGGTCAGACATTGCATCCCAGTCATCACCAGGATTTTTGTCCAGCCACTGGACCTCCATGATTGGAAGAGAGAGTGAGGCTGACAGCTTCCTGCTACTCTGCCTCACTTAAATCCAATTCATGCACAAGTTAAAATATCACCTGTGATGTCATTGGTCTTCTTTGAAAATGGAGGACAAGAACTACAAGGGTGGAGTTTTGTTAAATCCCATCAAGTATTCTGATTAGTATCAGGATAGTTAGATCTGGGGAAAAAACAACATATAGACTATGGAATTTGGTGTTTTTTGTTTTTTTTTTTTAATTTGTTTTCCCCTCTGGTAACTTTCTCAGTCATCAAAATACAACTTCTCTAATCTTTTCCCTCAAAATTTAAAAGTTAATTTGAATCCCCAACTAAACCCCATATTAGAAATTATAAAAATTAAAGGCAAGATCAGTAAAATTCAGTACAAGAAGATGAATTATTAATAAATCTAGGAGTTGGTTTTATGAAAAATCAACAAAATAGATAAACCATTGATTAATATGATTTAAAAAAGAAGAAAACCAAGTCACTAGCATTAATGATAAAAATGATAAAATTAAAGTAATTAATAGTAGCTATTTTGCTCAATTATATGCCAACAAACAATATAAATGAAATGAAAGAACACCTATAAAAAATAAACTGCCTATAGGAGGAATAAAATATCTATGTAAACCTATTTTAGAAAAAGAAATTGATGTACAAAAAAGCAAGCCATTCCCCATTTGATAAATGGGCAAGGGACATGATTAGGCAATTTTCAGATAAAGAAATCAAAACTATCAATAAGCACATGAAAAAATGTTCTTAATCTCTTATAATTAGAGAAATGCAAATCAAAATAACTATGAGGTACCACCTCATACCTAGCAGATTGGCTAAAATGACAGCAAAGGAAAGTAATAAATGTTGGAGGGGATGTGGCAAAATTGGGACATTAATACATTGCTGGTGGAATTGTGAATTGATCCAACCACTCTGGATGGCAATTTGGAACTATTCCCAAAGGGTGCTAAAAGACTGCCCGCCCTTTGATCCAGCCATACCATTGCTGGATTTATACCCCAAAGAGATAAGGAAATAGAATTGTACAAAAATATATCTGCACTCTTTGTGGTGGCAAAAAAAAAAAAAAAACCCTGGAAAATGAGGGTACGCCCTTCAATTGGGGAATGGCTGAACAAATTGTGGTATCTGATGGTGATGGAATACTATTGTGCTCAAAGGAATAAAGAACTGGAGCAATTCCATGTGAACTGGAAAGACCTCCAGGAATTGATGCAGAGTGAAAGGAGCAGATCCAGGAGAACATTATATGCAGAGACTGATACACTGTGGTATCAAATGTAATGGACTTCTCTACTAGCAGCAATGCAGTGATCCAGGACAATTCTGAGGGACTTATGAGAGAGAACGCTATCCACATCCGGAGAAAGAACTGTGGGCAGAGAAATACAGAAGAAAAGCAACTGCTTGATCACATGGGTCAATGGGGATATGATTGGGGATGTAGACTCTTAAGAAATCACCATTATGCAAATATTAATAATATGGAAATAGATCTTGATTACTGACATGTAAAATCCAGTGGAATTGCACATTGGGAGTAGGAGGAGGGGAGAGAAAGAACATGAATCATGTAAACATGGGGAAAATATTCTAAATTAATTAAATAAAATTTTTCTTAAGACTTGAAAAAAAAAGAGAAAGAAATTAATTAAAAAGGCCATAAATGAACTTCCCCAAGAAAAAAGTATCTGGACCAGATGCATTTACAAGTGAATTCTATCAAACATTCAAAAATCAACTAATTGTAATATTAAATTATTTTAAATAATAGGTAACAAGTTTTACCAGATTCTTTTTGAAAACAAATATGGTACTGATAACTAAACTAGAAAGAGCAGAAATAGACAAAGAAAATTATAGATCCATTTTATTAGTGATCCATTTTATTAATAAATATGGATGCAAAAAAATCTATAAAGTACTTGCTAGGAGACTACGAACAATGCATCACGAAGATTCTACATTGTGACCAAACAGGATTTATACCAGGAATGCCAGGATGGTTTAATATAAGGAAAACTATCAATATAATTGATTATATGAATAACAAGTAATTTTAAAAATCATGATTCTATCAATAGATGCAGAAAAAACCTTTGACAAACTAGAACACTCGTATTAAAACACTTAGGTATAAATGCAGTTTTTCCTAAAATGATATAAAGCATCTACTTAAAACCATCAGCAAACTTTTAAGATAGGGTTAAGCTGGGGCAGCTGGGTAGCTCAGTAGATTGAGAGCCAGGCCTAGAGACAGGAGGTCCTAGGTTCAAATCCGGCCTCAGACACTTCCCAGCTGTGTGACCCTGGGCAAGTCACTTGACCCCCATTGCCTACCCTTACCAATCTTCCACCTATAAGTCAATACACAGAAGTTAAGGGTTTAAAATTAAAAAAAAAAAATCTTAAAAAAAAAAAAAAAAGATAGGGTTAAGCTGATGCTTTCCTAATAAGATCAAGAGTGAAACAAGGATGCTCATTATCACTAATATTATTTAAAATGCTAACAATAACAAGAAGAAAAAGAAATTGAAGGAATCAGAATGGACAAAGAGATAATAAAACCATCACTTTTTGCAGAAAAGGTGATGCTATATATGTAAAATCCTAGAGATTCAATTAAAAACTTAGATGACACTATCAGTAATTTTAGCAAAGTAGCAGAATTTAAAATAAACCCAACCAAATCAATCATCAGCATTCTTATGTATTACTAACAAAGTTCTGTAAGAAGAGACAGAAAGACATGCCACTTAAAATAGCCATAAATAAAATAAAATACCTGGGAGTATACTACTAAAACAAACTCAGAAATTACATGAATGTAATTATGAAACACTTTTTACACAAATAAAAGATTTAATTGGAGAAATATTAATTGTTCATGATGGGCAGAACCAATTAAAATGACAATCCTCCCTCAACTAATCTACTTATTCAATGTCATCCCAATCAAATTACCAAAAACTTATCTTGCTGAGGTAGGAAAAATAATAAAAACCATTTGAAGAACAAATGATCAATAGTAAAATAATTAATGAAAAATGTAAAGGAAGTCTAGCAGTACCAGATATTAAACTGTATTATAAAACAGTCATTATCAGAATAATCTGGTATTTGCTAAGAAATAGAGCAGTAGCGGGGCACCTAAGTGCCTCAGTGGATTGAGAGCCAGGCCTATTGGGAAGTCCTGGGTTCAAATCTGGTTTCAGATACTTCCTAGCTGTGTGACCCTGGGCAAGTCATTTAAGCCCAATTGCCTAGTCCTCACTGCTTAGAAACAATACATAGTACTGATTCTAAGATAGAAGATAAGGGTTTAAAAAAGAGAAATCACTAGATTAGAGAGTAGGGCAATAAAACAGAATATTAAAAGATTATAATTGTATTTGACAAAAGCATAGGTCTAGGTTTTTGTGGAAAAAATCAGTATTTGGTAAAAATTGCTGGGACAAGTAGAAAATAGTTTGGCAGAAACGAGGTATATCTTTACACCATTTTGTATGGAAAAATCAAAAAGGATACATCATCTGGACAAAAAGATATATAAACAAGAAGAGGGAACACATTACCTGTCAAGATTTGTGGATAGGAGAGGAATTTATGAGTAAAGAAATAGAGTATTGTGAGATATAAATTGGATAATTTAAAGTACATTAAGAGGAAAATTTCTGTACAAATAAAATAAATGTTGCCAAAATTAAAAAGGAAACAAAATCAGGGGAGTTTATAGACAATTTCTTGGATAGAGTTCTCATACTTAAAATATATAGAGAGAACTTTGTCAGATTCATAATAAGAGCCATCCTTCAATTGATAAATGGCAAAAAGATTTCAACAGACAATGTTTGGATAAAGAAATCAGTCATATGTAGGTAAATAGGAAAAAAAGTGCTCTAAATCACTACTGAAAGAGAAATACGAACCAAAAACGATCCTGAGATATCATTTCACACTCATCAGATTGACCAAAATAACAAATATTAGAGGGGATATGAAAAAATGGGAACACTACTACATTGTTGGTAGAACTGTGAACTGATACAACCATTTTGGAAGTAAGCAATTTGAAATTACATCCAGAGAATTATCAAACCATGTATACCCTCAGACTTACCAATATCATTGCTGTATTAGAAAGCAGTATTTATCAAAACTATCTGGTAATTGGATAAAAGAAAAAGAAAGGTAACTATACAGTGACATAAGCAGAACCAAGAGAACATTATATACAACTACAGATTTAATACTTGCAGAATAACGTGTAAATGTTCATCTCCAGAGAATGAACTAAGAAGTGGAAACACAAAAAACATAATCTATATATACATTCTTGTTTTTTGGATGATGGTGAGGAGAGGCTAAGATACTTTGAAATAAATTATATTAATAAAAATAAAAATTAATTTGAAAAGGAAATGAAAGCCTTTTTAAAAAAAATTAAAATCCTAACATATGAATTGAGACCGCAAAAATGTAAGGGTGTCAAGGAAGCTAATGTAGAGTAGTGGCTTTTTAAAATCTCCTTTTTCTAACCTTGTTCTATTATGGAGCTAATTAATGGGTAACCAATGAGGAACTTTTAAATATGTCCTTAACTTGTGGAAAGAATTTTAGACTTGATATCAAGAGACCTGGATCACAGACAGAATAGCTATGAATCTTAGAAGTGACCTAGACTAACTCCCTCATTTTATAGAGGAGGAAACAAAGGTGTAGAATTTGTGATTTGTCCAAGATCACACAGTAATAAAACTAAAATTAGAACTCTTATCTTCTAAACCCCATGTCCAGTCTGAATTCAATCAAAGGAACAAAGAACTAGTAACTGATTGACCAATACAGGGCTATTTTCCAGATAAAACATGGGTGGTGCTTCAGAAGTATAATTGTGAGAAATTCCTGTATCAATCTTCAGATCTGGCTGGGTTTCTGGTCAGCATAGTCTATGTCCTTAGTTAAGAGTCTCCAAGCTTTAGGATGAGTCGGTCCAGCTTCCTATACATATAGGACTCAGGTTCAAACAATTTAATAGTTTTCCCACAATTCCCATAACTGAATGAAATTTTCTCACAAGACAGAAATTGGACTAGATCCATAATTGAATAGAAAGAGAATCGTTAGATCTGGAATTGAGTCAGAAGCTGGAGTCAGAGTGATTCACACTGGGCTTGTTCCTTGAAAGGAAAGATGTCTTGACTAAATGGGTTAATATGCTAGATCTATGCTAGAGATGTCCAACTGTTGGATTACTGCCAGGCTGGAACAAGCAATTGACTGGGTCTTGGATATCCCAGCTGAGCTTCTTAACCATCAGATACATGATGCCCTGAGAGTAGCGAGCCTAAATGGGTGACATCCATTACTAACACCCTGTGTTACATGGGACCTGTCTAGGAAAAGAAAGAATGTTAAGGTCCTGCATTTCTAGAGTTATAAGTAACCTTGGCCACATACCTTCCATCCATGTGTACTTCGTTACTATTAGACTAAATTCTTGTTCACTCTTCTGCCTTAATAGACCATGCATATTTTGGGGAGAGTAGGCCCCTGATTTGTGATTACTAAATCATTTGAGGGAATATTTTTGCCAAAGAATAAACAGAGTCTACTAGCATTTTATTAAGAAGGAAGCACACCATTTGGGGTTTGTGAACTAGTGTTAGGAGTATAACTACCTACAGGGTGTGATAATGAGATTAAATCTACCCTGCCCATCTTTAGATTTAATCACCAAAGGTGAAAACATCTCCATTTTACTCACAAGTTGGGTGGTCTGTAACCCAAGTGTGCTAGACTAACAAATCAAAATTTACTGACTGCCTCATGGACAGTCCTAAGAAAAGCATCTATTATGATTGGACACATAAACTAAGAGGAGGCCACAGGAAGTAATGCAAAAGAGGCCCCTTTAAAAAGAGACTTCAGTCAGCTGGGTTTGGTCTTCTGGTTTGTGAATGGGACCTGAAAGAGTTCTGCTGGTTCGTGACCAGGGCATTCCACGTGGTGAGTGTAAAGACTGAATCTTCCTGAACTTCTCTTGAGGACCTTCCCTTTTAATAGAGACTTTGTGTCTGAAGCTTTTGCTTCATTTGCCTCTGGGGCCCTCTGGCCTTCTGAGTCTCCAGCCTTGGGATCAAGGCTGGATTTCTCTTGGCAGAGGGTTAATTAGACCTACCTGGATTAAGCTAGGTGATCAGACCAATTACATACTGTGTTAGATTACTCATCCTATCTTATCCTCCTTCTTATTTCCTTATTTTTCTTCCTCTTGTTTATAAATAAATTTCCATAAAAGTCATTTTAACTTGAAGTTAATCTTTAATTAGAGACTGATAATCGTTCAATCCCCTGGCGACCAACCTTTTAATATTTACCCAATCAAAACCCCTTTTTCCCCCTTGCAAAATAGAACCCTAAAAGGAGAAGCCCAAGACTCCCAAGGCCATCCTTAAACAACCTTTACTGGATTCAGCCATTCCCTTACTGTTTTATTTTATATTTCTCCTCTTTTCAACCCAATCACTAGAACAAGCTATCTATCTTAATTACCTCTTCTCCTTTCACTCCTCAGACTTTTGTAATCCTGATTTTAACCTCATCACTCAACTAAAACCACTCCTTTTCACAGTTAGGAATAATCTCTTAATTGCCTTATCTTGTTATCCTTTCTCAGTCCTCATTCTTCTTGACTTCTCTGCATTATTTGAAACTATTGACCACTCTCTTCTGTAAACTTTCTCCTCTGAGTTTTCATTACAGTTCTCTTCTGGTTCTCCTTCTACCTGTCTGAATGTTTCTTCTTAGTTTCCTATGCTGACTCACCATCCATCACATATTCTGGAACTATGGAGGAAGTTACCAGAGCTTTATTTTGGGTCCCTATTCTCTGTATCCTTTCTTGGTGATCTCATCAATTTCTAGGGGTTTAATTATCATCTCTATGCTGATCTGTTAGTCCCATATTGGATTATCCATCTGGAATCCATACAGGGTACCCCCTAGTACCTAGCACAGAGCTTGACACATAAATAATAAATTTAATAAATAAATGGTTAATAAATGAATGATTGATTGTCCCCTGCTTCTTTTTCTTGGTTGCCAGGCAACTCTAGTTTGAAGGTAAGTCCATTTTTTAAAAGGTATTTAATTTTCCCCAGTTACATATAATAATAATTTTCAAATATATTTTCTGAAAATATAAGACTCACATTGTTTCCCTACCTCTTCCCAGATATGGTAAGCAACTCATTTACATATAGCCATTGTTGTAAGAGAATATTCTTATAGAACCAAAACCCCCAAATAAAGACATACTTTTTTTTTCATTTTAGTTGATATTACTTAGTTGTCTTTGGTGAATTTTATGAAGATGTAATTTCCTTCCTTCCATATCTATTTTAATTAGATCTATTTTTGCTTTACTTTTGCTTAAGATAATGATTGCTACTCTTGATTTTTTTGCTTCTGTTGTAGCACAGTAAATTCTACTCTAGCCCCTTACCTTTACTCTGTGTGTACCTGGAAATCATATTCCAAACCTTCTGATCCTTTAAAATAGAAGTTGCCAAGGCCTGTGTTCTGACTGTGGCTCCATGATATTTCAATTGTTTCTTTCTGAGTCCTTGCAGTATTTTCTCCTTGGGCTGGGAGCTTTTTAATTCATCTATATTTCAGTGGTTCCCAAACTTTTTTGGCCTTCCACCCCCTTTCCAGAAAAAAATATTACTTAGCCCCCTGGAAATTAATTTTTTTTAATTTTAATAGCAATTAATAGGAAAGATAAATGCACCTGTGGCCATCACTGCTTCCCTGGATCACTGCAGTACCCACCAGGGGGCAGTAGTGCCCACTTTGGGAATCAGTGATCTATAATATAGTTGTCATTTTGCAATTTATTTCAGGAGATGATCAGTGGGTTTTTTCAATTTCTATTTCACCCTCTTGTTCAAGAATATCAAGATAGTTTTTTTAAAATAATTTATTATAATATAGTATCTAAGTTTTTTAAAAAAAATATGGCTTCAAGTAGTCTAATAATGCTTGAATTTCCTCTCCTAAATCTATTGCTCAGGTCAGTTGATTTTCCAATGACATATTTCTTTTTTTCCTATTTTTTTCATCCTTTTGATTTTGTTTTATGGTTTCTTGATATCTCATGAAGTCATTAGCTTCTACTTGCCCAAATCTAATATTTAAGGAATATTTTCTTCTTGCATTGCTTTCATTTTTCTTCCCCACACAGTGGCATAATGGTTAGAACTCTAGACCTAGAGTCAGGAAGCCCTGAGTTCAAATTTATCCTCAAATACTAACTTTGTGACTGTGGGCAAGGTATTTAGCATATTTCCCTCAGTTTTCTCATCTACAAAATGGTAATAAATAGGAACATCTACTTCACAAGGTTGTTGTGAAGATCAAATGAGGAAATATTTGTAAAGTCCTTAACATGGTGCCTGCACATAGAGTAGGCACTATATAAATCCTTATTCCTTTACATTCTCTCCATCTCATTAGTTGTTAGTGCTTTTCTCATTTATCAATCATGTATATATTAATTTGTATATATGTTCTTTTGCCCCCAGCCAAATGCAAGGTCCTAGAGAGAAGGGACTATTTTTCATTTTGTCTTTGTTTGGCCAACACCTACCTCCATGCCATGTTGTTGCCTACTCCAAAAGTTCCACTCTCATTACCTCTGTAAGAGGGGGAAAAGGGGTTTTTGGGTAAATATATTTTAGATTGGTCACCAGAGTATTGAACAATTATCACTCCTCAATTAAGAATAATCTCAAGTCAAAACTGACTTTAATGGAAGTTTATTTACAATTGAGAAGAGAGAGAGGAAATAAGGAAATAAGAATCTAACATAATAGGTAAATTACTATGATCCTCTAATTAATCCAGGTAGATCTAATTAACCTTCAGCTGAGAGTCTCTATTAAGGGGAAGTTCCTTAAAAGAAGTTCATGAAGATTCAGTCTTTAAACTCACCAAGTGGACTTCTAAATAAGATATTGAAAGCAGTCTCACCAAGGTCTCAGCATTCCAGCCAGCACTCCTCCATGGACTAAAAGAGCTCAGAGACTCCAAAGAACCCCTTCACCAGCAGCCCTCTTCACCAGAAGACTTCTCTCCAGCAGAAGACCTCCTTTTAAAGGGGTCACTGATGCGTCAATTCCTGTGCCTCTTTCCTATTTTACGTGTCCAGTCACAATAGACACTTCTCATAGGACTGCCTTGGGGGCAGTCAGTTGATCTGATTTGTCACCCACTCTAGCACAAGTGGGTTACAGACCTCCCAAAATTGGAGGTGCTCTCACCTTTGGTGATTAAATCTAAAGATGAACAGTGCAGACTTAATCTAATTATCACACCTCTCACATAAAAAACCAACTCCTCTATTATTTAATGCCTTTCACAATCTCTCTCCATCCTATCTCTAGACTTTAATACTCATTTTCCCCTTCATATAGTCCAGAGTTCAACCAAACCTACTTAATACTCAGTGTTCTTTGCATACTACATGCCATCTCTATTTTCTGTGTCCCTCTTCTCTCCCTTTCAAACCACCTCCTCACACTGAATTCCTTGTGTATATTTACTTTGTGAATAAGTATCTGTATTCACACTGTTTCCTCTGTAAACTCCTTGAGGCAGGGATTTTTACATTTTTGTCTTTGAATGTCCAGTGCTAATATATTTCTTAGAACATAGTTGGACTTTAATGTATGTTTATTTTTTACTAGATTTAGTAGTGATTTTGAGCTTCCTTGAACAGCCTTTTAAGAACTAATTGTTGAATTTTCGTTGTATTTAGATCTTAGCAATCTGTAAAAGACAAGCTCTACAAATCAGTGTTTGATTTATTGTTCTGTTGATTGTTTAGATTTAATAAATGAATGGAGAATGTATTAGGTGGGCAGCTACATGGCTCAGTGGATAGAGGTCCAGGCCTAGCAACAGGAGATCTTTGGTTCAAATTTAGCTTCAGACATTTCTGTGACCATGGGTGAATCACATTACCCTCATTGCCTAATCCTTATCACTTTTCTACCTTGGAACCAAAGTTTAGTATTCTAAGACAGAAGATAAGGGTTTAAAGAAAAAAGAAAGGATAAGAGATAATTGTTTAAGACAAAATAAAAGAGAGGATTGCAGAAAGTAAAATGAATAATTTTGTTTTTTTTTTTTAAACTCTTACCTCCTGTCTTAGAATCAATACTGTGTATTGGTTCCATGGCAGGAGCGTAGTAAGGGCTAGACAATGGAGGTATAGTGACTTAAATTGAATCATTTTGAATGCGTAAAGGTAAACTGTTTTTGCACAAACAAAACCAATATAGCTAAAATTAGAAGGAAAGTAGGAAACTGGGAATTTTTGCAGTCTCTTTGATAAAGGCCTCATTTCTCAAATATATAGGGAGCTGAAATAAATGGTTAAAGGGTATGAAAAAGCAGTTTTCAGAAAAAGAAATCAAAGCTATCTATAGTCATATGAAAACATGTTCTAAATTACTATGATTAGAGAAATGCAAACTAAAACAACTCAGAGGAAACACTTCATACTTATCAGATTGGCTGACCTGACAGAAAAGGAAAATAAATGCTGAAATGGGAAAGGAAAAATAAGTACAATAATACACTGTCAGAAGAATTGTGAACTAGTTCATCCATTTTGGAGAATAATTTGGAACTATGCTGAAAGGGCTGTAAAACTGCATATCCTTTGACCTAGCAATACCATTACTAGCTCTGTATCACACAGAGATTGAAGAAGAAGGAAAAGGACCTATATGTACAAAAGTATTGATAGCAACTCTTTTTGCAATGGCAAAGAATTGGAAATTGAGGGGATGTCCATCAATGGCAAAACATGATGTGGCATGTGATTTTGATGGAATAATATTATGTTATAAGAAATAATGAACAGGAAGATTTCAGAAGAACTTAGGAAGGCCTATGTCAATTGATGTCAAATGAAGTGAGCTGCACCAGATCATTGTACACAGAAATATTGTAACAGTTATCAGCTGTGAAAGACTTTAGCTAATCAGATCAATTCAATGATCCAAGATAGTTCCAAAGGACTCACAAAAGAATGAGTCCAGAGAGAGAACCGATGACCTCTCTGTAGGAATTAAAACTTACTTTTGAAATTTATTTTAGTTTTCTTTTTTTGGGAAAATGTTACAACAGATGTAATATGGTAATTTTTTTATGACTTCACATATATCATTGATTTGTTATTGTTGACATCTCAGTGAGTGGGAGAGGTGTTAGAGGGAGAGAAAGGTCTGGGAACTTGATTGTTAAAAATTAATATTAAAATAAAATATAATCATTTAAAAAAAGAAATGGATTGATAAAATGTTAATAATAATGCATATAAAGCTTAAACCTGAGTCTTACTTTTTGGAGAGTCAGTTATTAAGCATTTGCCAGCATCTCCATGATTGGATTTGAAGTAGCAGGCCCCAGATCTGACAACTAGTGAGTGTTAGTGATAAATTTTGAGAGTTTTTGAGTTTTGAGGATCCACAGTTCCAAGTTTGCTTCTCTTGCCACTATACATACCACACTCTGCTACCTGTGAGTACACATTTACTCCAGATTGTGGATGTCAGTATTCCAGGGAAGATTTAAGCTCTTGATTCTTTACTGTCATCCATCTGGAGCTTACTGGTTCTCCATCCTCAGGTTCTAATACTTGGTATTTGAAGTATTTGTCTCATTAACTTCAATGGAATGGGAACTCCAATACTTGTCAATTGCTATTCACAATCAATTAGAGAAATCAAGTTTACCAAGCATTTTCTCCGCCACCATGTCTCTACAGCTATGTCTATTTTGTAAGTTTTTAAAAAAAGGTTTCAAAGCCTGATTCATGTGTCATTTTTGAGCTCTGCAAGCATTTGTCATTTGTGTTGCCCATTTGACATCCCATTTTAGTATTGTGTTGTTTTGGCATTTAACCTTTTGTTAAATATGTAAAAGTATGTCTTTTCTCTGCATTATTATGTTTGCATTATTTCTCACTGTCATTATGAAGAAGGTATTTTGTTATTATCATTATTATTAATAATACTTGAATTAGAAGTGAAATAAAATCAAGAAGTGTTTATTAAATGTCTGCTATGGACCAGACACTTTGCTAGGTGTTGGGAACATGAGGACAAAAATGAAACCTGCCTTCAAGGAGCTTTTTTTGGGGAAAGACAATATGAGCATATATAGATATCTATAAAATGTATACAACATAATGAATGTGATGGAGTACCATGGTGCTGTTAGAAATTATCAAGGGGATGGTTCCAGAGAAACCTGGGAAGACTTGTATTAATTGATGCAGAGTGAAGGAAGCAGAACCAGCCTAATGAATTCATTAACAACAACATATTAAAGACAACTTTGAAAGACTTAGGAACCCTGATCAATACAATGACTAACCATGACTCCAGAAGATTCATTATGAAGCAGTTAAAGGGATGAAGGACACAGCATGCAGGCTGTGCCCTCCAGGGGCAGAAAGATCTTCCAGGGTGAGAAGACCGCTATGGAATGGTGAAGAAAATCTGGAGTCAGAAAACAGCTATAAAGGCATCTTCAAATGAATTTGCCCCAGATACCAAGACTACCTCTTTGATTACATACAAGAGAGAGGGCTTTGAAGTCATTCAGATATAACAGAAAGAGGGCTCAAATGAAAGGTAGAATGATAGAATTTTCCAGGATAAGAGAAGAAGAGGAGAAGAATCCTGTTACACCTTGACTCTATTTTCCTCTGACCATTTCTCTAGTGATTTCACTGAGAAGACTGGTCTGTAGCCATTGACTATACAGCCCTCTTTAGTTATAAAGGAATAGACTTTCTCTTCCTCTTGACTTTTAGGCAACTTTTCACAAGTCAAACCTGCCCCCTCAGTCAGAGTTGGAGCAGTTATGTAGGAGTCATCAGTTCCTGAGCCTATCTTCCTCTGCTGACTCACCATGTTCCCTCTGGATTCTTCACTTCACAGTACCTCTGGCCATGCTGTACTTCTTCCTGAAATAGCCTGTAGTGTCCAAGCAGTTTCTTGGGAACACCATGACACTGTTTGAACAACATAAAAATGTCCTTTTCCTTTCTAGGTAGAGGTTTGGGAGAGGAACAGATGTGGAATTCTGAAAGGACAATTTGTTCCTTCTATTCCCTCTCCCCACCCAGCCTGTATATTGTTGCCTTTATTCTCATTTCCTAAACTTGCCTCTTGCCCATTCTCTCTAGGAAGGGCAAGAGAGCTGGGAGAGGGATGGTGATGATACATGCCAATGTAGGGGTTACCTGGGTTCTTGTGTTGGCAACAACAGCACACACAGTTTTATTACTACTTGTGTTATTATTTTAGGGATGGCATGGGACAAGTCATTTACCTAGTGTAAGTCCTGGTTTTCTCATCTGTAAAAGGAGGGAGCCAGATTAAATCTAAAGCTCCCTTCCATCTCAAAAATCTATCATGTGGTTATTCTTGAATTAAAGTCAGTATGTACCTTGGGTACATCATTTACCTCTAAACTTGTTTCCCAATCTGTAAAATGGTAATACTATCTGCTGGCTTCTTTCACGGGATCACTATAAGGATAAAATGAGATTTTGAGGGCAGAAACTGATTTTGCTTTTCTTTTGTATCCCATGCACTTAGCATAGTTCCTAGTAGATAGTAAACACTTAAATGCTAGTAAATCTGATTTGAGAATGGCAAATCTCTTTTTATATACTTTTGTTAAAGTACTATAAAACATGATATATTATCTATGTGAGATTTTGTGTACATGTGTATGGAGAGGGGGGGGAAATCAAAAGGAATCCATTTTATTTTTAAAAAATAGATACAATTTCATTACCATCTTTTAGTTTTATATGTCTACATGTCACAATGTATCCATTGCATCTCCTAAAGAGCAATATTTTATTTAAAAAAAGGGGGGGGAGAAAGAAAGAGGAAAAACATTTCAGCAAAACTAATATATCAGAAAAATATTACACGTAGTTTTCAGCATCTATTGTCCCTCATTTATGAAAAGATGGGAGACCCATTCTCATATTTCTTCTTTGAAGTCAATGTTGAATTCAAAGTGGTCAGTTTTGATTGTTTGCCATTGTTCTTTCATTCGTATTATTGTAATAATTGCTTATATGGTTTTCCTAGTTCTCATTTAACTCTATATCAGGTCTTCTTGTTCAATTGTTTCAGGTCATATCCAGCTCTTCTTGTGACCCCGTCTGGGGTTTTCTTGGCAAAGATATTGGAATGTTTTGCCATTTCCTTCTCCAGCTCATTTTGGAAATGAAGAAATTCAAGCAAAATATTGACTTGCCCAAGGTCATAAGTGTCTGAGGCTAGATTTGAAATCAGGTCCCTTATTTCTCATAGCACAGTAATATTCCATTACATTCATGTACCACAATTTATTTGGCCATTCTCCAGTTGATGGATATTTACTTTGTTTCTAATTCTTTGTTGCTATAAAATGTTCTGCTATGAATTTTTTTTTCTAAATGGAGCTTTTTTATTTTATATTTCTGTCATTGACTTCTCTGGGGTATGTGCCCAACAGTGGAATTTCTGAATCAAAGAGTTTGACTATCTTGTTCATTTTTATTGTATCATATCCCCAGTAATACATTATTATGCCAATCTTTCCTCAACTCTTTTAACATTGATTGTTGTTCTCATTTTTTTTTTTTTTGGTAATTTTCTGGGCTCAAGATAAAATCTTAGTTATTTTGATTGCCTTTCTCTTCTTATTAGTGATTTGGAGTCTTCTTTCAGATCATTATTGGTTGTAGTTCCTTTAAAAACTGTTCCCATCATCATTTATCTATTGTGAAATAGCCTTTGGTCATGACAGAGGAGACCATTTAAAATGCATTTGTTTAATCGGAGTGTCAAGTGGAGGTCCTAACATTCTTTACTCTTAAAAGTTAAGGTTTTTTTCTTAGGAAGATTCTAAATAATAAGAAGGAACTCAGCTCAAAATGTCTACTCATTTCTCACCTGGCTCCTCTACTTTGGGACTTCTCTCACTTTTCCATCAAGACTCAGGAAGCAAATTATTAGGAAAATCTCATTGTCTTGCAAAATCTCATTCCTCTTGGTCTTCCTCCTCACCCTCAAACTGCAGGGTGGGGCCATGAATTCTAAAACCTTCATTTTAGTAGAGAGCTCAACCAGGAACACCTTCTCTCTCACCTGGTTGCTCTAATTTGAGACTTCTCTGGCAAATTCCCTCCCTGTTTTCTACCTTCTCCATTCTTCCCTCCCCACCACCACTTTTTAGACCCCCTTTTGCCTTTTGTGTATCATCTTCCTCTATTAGATTATAAGCTTCTTGAGAGCTGGAACTTTTTTCTTTTTTCTAATTTGTATGCCCAGGCTCACCACAGTGCCTAGCACATAGTAGGTGTTTAATAAATGTTTATTAACTGGCTAACATCTGATAGACTTGTGCCCCTACTCTGAATCTCACCAAACAATACTCTAATTATTCTGTGATCTGATCTACATGGATGTTCCTGTGAGTGATGGAGATCACAATCCATCCATGCCTGTCTCTCCCTTTAGGACCAAATATGAACTCCCTTGCTTTCAAGATGTCCCAGCACCAAGAGGTAAATAAATAAAAAAGTTGACTTTGGAATTTGTAACATTAGGCTTATTAAATTTTGAATTTTGGGACTTTGATTTTAATTTATTTTTGTATTATTTTATGGACGCTTGCCCTGTGTCACTATTGTCCATTTAAGAGCCTGTGTACATTTCCAAGCTGTGTGACCCTGGGCAAGTCACTTAACTCCAGTGCCTGGCCCTTGCCACTTCTTTATCTTAGAACTGATTCTAAGACAGAAGGTAAGGGTTTAACAAAAACAAAGAACCTGCATGTTGGTGGGTCTTACACAATTGCAAAATGTTGGAGCTTAAAGGAGCATAAAGGATGGTCCAGACAAAGCCCTTCACTTTACAGATTAGAAAACTGAATTCTCTAGAGATGTACTATCAAGAATGAAGGAGATGGTTGTGCTTTTGTAAGGTGCTATGATCAAATGGAGTATTGCGCTCAGATTTGATCACCATATTTTCAGAACCCCATTGAGAAAATGGAAGATATCTAGAGAAGGATGACTAGGGGAAAGACCACAACACAAGCCTTAGGAAAGTTAAAGAAACTGAAGATGTCTGAGCTGCAGAAGGGAAGATTTAGGAGGGATACATGTCTTGAATTGAATTGGAAGAACTGAACCACATAATTTTGACATTCTAGATATGGTTGGTTTTTGTCCATCATACTTGAAGAGTGCCAAATTGTCATCACTATGCTGGGATCAGTATAAAGTGTGCCTGACTGTGCCTGATCAAACCAATATGATATCAAAAGGCTCTACTACAGGTTGGGCTCAAATAGCCCATATGAATATTTGGGATAGAGACTTCTCTACATTTGTGCATCTTACATTTCTTGTGACAAACTATAGTTATTTTGCTTTGCTTATAGAGCGTAGTGCCTTCTTTGATGTGGGCAAGCCATGCAGTATAATCCTGTTCTTATGTCTCACAATTTATACTAAAGTTCTTCAAAGAGACCTTGAGAGTGTCCTTATATCATTTCTTCTGATGTTTGTTTGAGTGCTTGCCTTGTGTGAGTTCTCTGTAAAATAGTCTTTTAGGGAAATGGGTGTTTGTCATTTGAACAACGTGGTCAATCCGTTAGATTTGTACCCTCTCCAGGAGAGTCTTAATGCTTGGCGTTAAGTTCAGTTTGAGAAAGGACCCTCAGGTACCTCATCTTGCCAGATGATCTTCAGAATCTTCCAAAGGGAATTCAAATGGAAGCAATTCACTTTCCTGGCATTGGCATGCCATTCAAGTTTCACTGGCATATAACAATGAGGCTAGCACAGTGGTTCAGTAGACCTTCAGTTTAGTAGGCAGCCCAATACTTTCTCCCCCATACTTTCTTTGGAGCCACCCAAACATTGAGCTAGCTCTAGCAATGCATTCAGCACCCACATTATCTGTGCAGACATCCCTAGAAAATATATTGCCAAGGTAAGTGAAATGATTCACAGCATTCATAAGTTTTACATGTTCTGTAAATAGAGTCCACATATGGATGATGGCTAGAGGACAACCTCTGTTTTCTTTGTGTTAATTGTCAAACAAAAATGAGCACAAATGGCAGAGAAATGATCCATGCTCTGTTGCATCTCAGCCTCAGAAGCTGCATTGAGTGTCCAATCATTGACCAACAGAAAGTCATGCACCAACTGCACTTGACTTATAGCTGTTCCAAGTTAAATAATTCAGAATCAGTCTCGTAGCTGACCCTGATGCCATTTTCATCTTCACTGGAGGCATCCAGCAGCATCACTAAAAACGTCATGCTAAAAATCATGAGAGCAAGCACAAAGCCCTGCTTCACTCCATTGGTGACTGGGAAAGCACAAAAGCATTGTCCATTGTCCAGATCTCATGCAAGTATGCCATCATGGAGCTGTCATTTAGTATTATTGAACTTCTGGGCAAGCACATTTTCCCCTGATCTTCTGCAAGCCCTCAGGACTGACAATATCAAAGGCCTTGGTCAGAATGATGAATGCTGTGTACAGATCTCTGTTCTGCTCCTGGCATTTCTCCTGGAGCTGTAAGGCAGTAAATACCATCTCAACTGTTTCTCAGCCCATTTGGAAGCCATGATGCAAACTCAAATTAGCAGACTCAGGGAAACCATTAATGGTGACAACCCCAATGTAAATGGAAGGAACTATAGATAAAAAAAACTGAAATTATAATGGCTAGCCTTGGTCCCAAAGAAGAGCTTGGAAAGTGCTATTTTACTTCCTTCTTTGCACTGGCAGGGGACCAAGAGTGTGGAACACTGTATATGTGTATGCTGCCCATACTCTCAAAAGCAAGCATGTAATCAAGATTGAGTGAATAGAAAGGCATTTATTAGGCATTTACTATTTTCAAAGCACTGTGACAAGTGCTGGGATACAAATATAAAAGTGAGACTATCCTTGATCTCAAGGAGTTCACATTCTAAAAGGGGCACTCATACATATAGAAAGTGTCTTCTCCATGTGCAGAGGAAGGATCCAGTGACCTTTAGGATAGAGTGACAAAGCAATTAACAATATGCCTTTTTTTAAGGTCATTTCCTTTGATAAAATCATATCGCTTCTGATGTTGAACCATTTGACAGTGACAGAGACTTTGGCAGTGACAACTTTTAAAAAAAATTGGTCTGAAGTATTTGGTTATTGAAAAGGCAGCAGTTGGGGCATGTGTAGAGGCAATCACATACTTCCACAAGGGTTGTTTCCCTCCATGATATTTGTGGCAGTGGGGCTGGAAGTAGGGAGAGTGGTTCAGGGAACTCCACTATTTAGTGTTAGGAGTCTTGGGCTCACCTGTTCATTACTAACAGTGGAGGGTGGGAGGTGGTGGCAGGTCCTTTCTTCATAAGGGTTGCTCTCCTTGAAAAAAACAACAACCCAGATATCTCACATGCTGGATTATAAATTCAGGATCCAAAAAGATCTTCCCTAACTAGAACACTAGGCACAATCTAATAAGATAGGACTTAATAGGGACCAATGTAAAATCTTTGACCTGAACTCAAATAATCAACTTTACTAGTAAAAAATGGGAAAGATGTGGTTCAGCTATAGTTTTTCTAAAAAAGATTAAGGGGAAGCTAGGACTTAGTGGATAGAGAGACAAGCCTAGAGACAGGAGGACTTGTATTCAAATTTGGCTTTATATGCTTCCTAGCTGTTGACCCTGGACAAGTCACTTAATCCCAATTTCCTATCCCTTATTGCTCTTCTTCCTTAGAGCCAATACTTTGTAGTGATTCTTTTTTTATTAGACATTTATTAATATTCATTTTTAATCTGTTTACATACTTTATGCCCCTACTTTCCCCTTCACCCCCCGCTCTCCCCCCACCCATAGCCAACGCACATTTCCACTGGTTGTAACAAGTGTCCTTGTTCAGGGTCTATTTCCCATTCATGTCCGCCTCAGTCCATGCATTCAAGCAATTGTTTATCTTATATGTTTCCTCTCCTGCAGTCCTTCCTTTGAATGTGGGTAGCATCTTTACCATAAATCCCTCAGAGCTGTCTCGTGTCATTGCAGTGCTGCTGGTACAGGAGCCCATTATATTTGATTTTACCACAGTATATCAGTCTCTGTGTACAATGTTCTTCTGGCTCTGCTCCTTTCGCTCTGCATCACTTCCTGGAGGTCTCTCCAATTTGCATGGAATTCCTCCAGTTTATTATTCCTTTTAGCACAATAGTATTCCATCACCCGCATATACCACAATGCTTTATAGTGATTCTAAGAGAGAAAGTAAAGGCTTAAAAAATGATGGACTCTTTGAGGTCAAGGACTATAGCTTTTTATTTATATGCCCAGTGCCATAGTGCGTGGCATATAGGAAGCACTTAATAAATGCTTTTCTATGATATTCAGGTTGGAGTTGAGTTATGTTTCCAAATGTGTGTCTCAATAATCCACCTGAGGGATTTGGTGTTGCTTGCTGCTTTAGATTCCAGACTATCAGTGACTTATGGGGGCAGAAATGGGAGGGAGCATCAGTGAGGATCCCCAGAGAGGTATAGAAACCAACTTCTCAGATCTCATCCCAGCTTCTGGGATGCAGAAAGGCTAGAGGACATCAGTCACAGAGGGGTGCTGGGAGTGTTGCTTCCCCAAATCCCAAGATGCTATGTCCCAAGGAACATGCTGCTTTCTTCCAGATTAATTAGATTTTCAGATGCACAGACCCTGGGTGATGTAGGCAGCAAAAAGAATACAGTCTGTTTCTCCTCAGAACCTGGAGTGCTTCCAGGAACAAGCACTTATGGAGTAATCAATTAGTAAGTGATGATAAGAAAGCATCACAAGTGTTCTGTTTTAGAAACAAGACCTAATTTTCTTCTCTTCCACCCCCAAACTCTAACTCTCTCCTTTCACCCCAGGCCTTATTATTCATTCTGTACCTCCTTTTGGGGGACACTGCAGAGATTTACTAAGGACAGATAGCTCATTCATATTCTCTGTCTGTCTGTCTGTCTCTCTTTCTGTCTCTTTGTCTTTGTCTCTGTCTCTGTTTTTCTGCCTTTATCTCTGTCTTTCTCTTTCTGTCTCTACCTCTGTCTCTTTCTCTTTCTGTCTCTCTCTGTCTCTGTCTCTCTGTCTCTCTGTCTAGCTGTCTGTCTGTTTCTTTTCTCTCTGTCTGTCTCTGTCTCTCTGTCTGTCTCTGTCTCTCTGTTTGTCTCTGTCTCTGTCTCTGTCTGTCTCTGTCTCTGTCTCTGTCTCTGTCTCTGTCTCTCTCTCTCTCTCTCTCTCTCTCTCTCTCTCTCTCTCTCTCTCTCTGTCTGTCTCTTTCTTCCCCTTCGCCTCTTGCTCTGTTGCTTTCTCTCTGGAGAAACGGATATGATGTTCTATCAAGCTTAGAATCCCACCCTACCAGAAAGCTTTCTCAATTTCCTCCTCCTTCCGTTTCCACCTGGTGAAATCTTATCCATCTTTCAAAACCTAGCCTTAACATCACCTTTTTCCATTTACCCTTTCCCAGAAATAATCTATTCCTCCTCTGAGGAAGCTACTTTGTAGCTTACTTATAGGTATTTGGCATATACTGCTTTGTATTGTAATTGTGTCTTGCATACTCAAATTAGGCAGACCACACTCTGCGCTCAGCATTGTCCTAGGGCTGGGCACTAAAGAGATACAGCTAGGTGGCTCACTGCATAGGGGACTGGCCTTGGAGCCAGGAGAACCTGAGTTAAAATTCAGCCTTAGGCACTTATTACCTGGGTGACCCTGGGCAAGTCACTCAGCCTTGTTTGCTTTAGTTCGTCATCTGTAAAATGAACAAACAACTTACTGGAGTTCCTTTGCCAAGAAAACCCCAAATGATCTTGGCAATTGATTCTATTACTTCTTGGCAAAGAAGGGGAAGAAATGGAAGTAATGTCACTTTTTGGGGGCTCAAAGATCACTGCAGATGACAACTGCATCCATGAAATAAAAAAACAAACAACCTCTTGCTCCTTGTAAAGAATGCTATGACAAATCTGGATAGCAGATTAAAAAGCACAGACCTTGCTGTAAAAGGTTGATACAGTCAAAGGTATGGTTTTACCAATGGCTGTTTGAGTTGGATTATAAGAAAAGCTGACCACCACAGATCTGATGTTTTTGAATTTTGGTGCTGGAGAAGACTTTTGAGAGTCCATTGGATAACAAGAATATCAATCAATACTTAAAGAAACTAATTCAAATTGTTCTGAAGGTCAAAAACTGAAGTTGAAGCTTAACTACTTTGCCCACATAATGAGAAGATAGGACTCATTGCAAAAAGACCTTGATGTTAGGAAAGATTGAAGGCAAAAGGAGAAGGGGATGTGTAGGATGAGATGGATAGAAACAATGAACATGAACTTGGACAAACTTCACCAGAGAGTGAAGGACAGAAAGGCCTAGCCTGCTATGGTCCATGGAGTCATGAAGAGTCAGACAACTGAGACTGAAAGACTGAACAACTAAATATTCAGGGACTTTTGTCTCACTCGACTGTATATCCTAAGTTATTAGACCAGTGTGAAGCAGAGGGTAAGTGTTCTGCATTAAATGAACAAACCCACATTCATCTAGCATTGGAAATGCATCTTTTCCTGTCCCCATCTTGTCCAGGAAGCTTTCCTAAACGAGGAAGGGAAATGGTGAAATCCTTGCCACACTCCAGGTTTTCCTTTTCCTATTTATTTGTATTCTCAAGCTTGTCATTATTTCACTCTTCTCATTATTGACTCCTTCCTCTATCATGGGGAAAGTTATATAATCTGGTCCCAAAGCCCATTAGTCTGTGTCTCTTTCCTTATTGGTGGAGATGAAAACCCTGGCCTCTGTAAAGGTCCAGATAGAGTTGGTTCAGGTAGAGAGCAAAAGAACTTCAGTTCTTGTCTAGTCCTCTTCAGGACTCTTCAAGTTGCAAATTACATTGGGGGCTTCTAAGCCTCCAGCTTTGAGAGAGAAGATGGAAGGGGCCAACTTCACTTCAAGTTGTTGAAGGAAAGGATTCTATAAAGACATGAAAGGTTCCAGCAGTCCTCATCATATCCCTATTTTCAAATTGCTACTCTAGCATTTGCAAGGAATTTCCCCTTGGGAAGGACCTGGGACTCTCAGTTGTGATGAGTTATTTTGGTCTAAATGAGAGAGCATCCTTCACTCTGTGTTGTTTGGTATATGGTTTCCTATGTAGACCTCTGATTTCTATTTTGCTCTGATTTAAATAGATGGGTTCTTTGCTGTTCACTATGTATGTTAATTACAGAACTGGTATTTAGTGGGAAAGGAAATAAGCCTTGGATATAGAGTTTTTGGTCCCATTTCTCTTCAATAATGAGAGATAATGATCAGAAGTAAGTTCAATCCAATCATATCCCCTACCTTAACAATATTTTAGAGATAAGATAAATATAATTCTAGCCCAGTACCTCATCATTCTGAGGAAGGCAGAGATTAAAGAGGACTATAAGAACCTTCTTGTAGCAGGTAGAATTATAGTTGAGACAAGAAGGAAGCCAGGGAAGTTAAGAGGTGGAGGGAGGAACATCATTCCAGGCATGAAGGAAAGCACAGATTTGGATGATGGAATTTCATGTGGGAGGAAGAGCAAGGAGTTCAGTGTTACTGGATTTCAGAGTTTTTGGAGGGAAATGATGTTTAAGAAGACTAGAAAAGTGAGAAAAGGCCAGGTTATGAAGTGCTTTAAAAGCCAGATTATTTTATATTTGATACTGGTGGTAACTGGGAGTCAGTGGAGTTTACAGAATGAGGGAGAGTGTTGATATAATTAAATTTGTATTTTAGGAAGATCAGTTTTATAGCTGAAAGGAGAATGGACTAGAGTGGATAGAGACTAGAGGCAAGAATACCAATGAGTAAGTTATTGCTGGACAAGTTGAGTTTAAGATGTTTATGTAACTTCTGGTTTAATATCTCCAGCTGGAGATTTGGGATTAGAAGGTGAGAGAAAGACTAGAACTGACCAAGTAGTCTTGCATAGAGCTAGTAACTGAAACCATGAAAGCTGACGAGATTACCAAGATAAAGGGTTCAGAAGAAGAAGAGAGGGCCAAGGACATAGCTCTAGGGGGACCTTCATTGTTAGTGAATGTGACCTGAATGAAGATCCAGCAAAGGAGCTAGAAGGAGAACCAAGGGGGAGTAGAGCCACAAAAATTTAGAGAAAAGAGCATATTGAAGGAAAAAGGGTGATGGGCAATGCGAAAGATTGCAGAGCAATCCATGTTTATTTCTTTATTTTATTATCATGGAAAGCATTTTCATATTGATCATCCATAATGAAATGTTTTTTTAAATGATTTTATTTTTTAGAAAAGTTATCATGGTTACATGATTCATGTTCTTACTTTCCCCTTCACAGCCCCCCCCCCAACCTTCACTCCCCCCACAGCCGATGCGCATTTCCCCTGGTTTTAGCATGTGTCATCAATCAAGATTTATTTCCAAATTGTAGATAGTTACATTGGAGTGGTAGTTTCCAGTCTACATCCCCAATCATGTCCGCTTCAACCCATGTGTTCAAGCAGTTGCTTTTCTTCTGTGTTTCCACTCCTGTAGTTCTTCCTCTGAATGTGGGTAGCGTTCTTTTCCATAAGTCCCTCAGAACTGTCCTGGGTCATTGCATTGCTGCTAGTACAGATGTCCATACATTCTATTTTACCACAGTGTATTGGTTTCTGTGTACAATGTTCTTTTGGCTCTGCTCCTTTCACTCTACAATAATTCCTGGAGGTCTTTCCAGTTCACATGGAATTCCTCTAGTTTATTGTTCCTTTTAGCACAATAATATTCCATCACCAGCATATACCACAGTTTGTTCAGCCATTCCCCAAATGAAGGGCATACCCTCGTTTTCCAGTTTTTTGCCACAACAAAAATCGCGGCTATAAATATTTTCGTACAGGTCTGTTTATCTATGATCTCTTTAGGGTACAGACCCAACAATGGTATGGCTGGATCAAAGGGCAGGCAGTCTTTTATAGCCCTTTGAGCCTAGTTCCAAATTGCCATCCAGAATGGTTGGATCAGTTCACAACTCCATCAGCAATGCATTAACGTCCCAATTTGGCCACATCCCCTCTAACATTCATTACTCTCCCCTACACTCATTTTAGCCAATTTGCTAGGTGTGAGGTGATACCTCAGTGTTGTTTTGATTTGCATTTCTCTAATTATTAGAGATTTAGAGCACTTTCTCATGGGCTTATTGATAGTTTTGATTTCTTTATCTGAAAATTGCCTATTCATGTCCCTTGCCTATTTATCGATTGTGGAATGGCTTGATTTTTTATACAATTGATTTAACTCCTCGTATATTTGAGTAATTAGACCCCTGTCAAAGTTTTTTGTTATAAAGATTTTTTTTTCCCAATTTGTTGTTTCCCTTCTGATTTTGGTTGCATTGTTTTTGTTTATACAAAAGCTTTTTAATTTAGTATAATCAATCATCCCATTCACATTCAGAGTTATAATTATCAGTTGTGTATTCTCAAACATTTTGGTATCCTCTCTCAGTTCTAGTTCTTCTTCTTAGGCTATTTCCTTTTAAACCAGTGATTTGTTTTAAACCAGTAACTCTTGTCTCCTCCCTTGATTTACTACCCTTTCTACCCCCTCCCTTGTTATTCCCCTATTTTTGTTTTTAAGGCCTAATGAATTCCCTCTCCCTTCTCCTCCCCTCCATTTTTTGACTTCCCCATTCTTCTGCTCCCCTTGGTTTATCCCTTCTGACTTTCTCAGTAGGGTTAGATAGAGTTCTATATCTCAGTGGATATAGCTACTCTTCCCTCTCAGGGTTAATTCCACTGAGAGTAAGGTTTAAATATTACCTCTTAATGCTCTCTTCCTCTCCTTCTTATAATAGAATGCATCCCCTCCCCTTCTCATGCCCTCTTTGTGTGTAATAGAATATCCTTTTTTTTCTTACTCATTCAAGTTTCTCTTGGTGTCCTCTACTATTCACCCCCCTCTTTCCCACCCACCCCCTTATCATCTTAGACCATTTAGTACTCCAACCTCTCCTTGTGAATAATTCTTCTAATTACTATAATAGTGGATACTATAATAGTGAATAGAGTTCACTACAGAGAATTACACATAACATTTCTCCATATAGGAATACAAATAATTAGATCTTATCGAAGCCCTTAAAGAGGCAAATCTAAAGAGTTTTCTTTCTTCCCCCTCTGTTTCTTATTTACCTTTTCATGTTTCTCTTGGTTTTTGTGGTTGGATATTAAACTTTACATTTAGTCCTGGGCTTTTCTGTGCAAATACTTGGAAATCTTCTATCTTGTTGAATGCCCATACTTTCCCCTGGAAGTATATAGTCAGTTTTGATGGGTAGGTGATCCTTGGTTGTAGACCCAGTTCTCTTGCCTTTCTGAATATCATATTCCAAGCCTTGTGGTCTTGTAGTGTGGAGGCTGCCAGATCCTGTGTGATCCTGATTGGTGCTCCTTGATATCTGAATTGTCTCTTTCTGGCTTCTTGTAAAAAATTTTCTTTTACTTGGAAGCTCTTGAATTTTGCTATCATATTTCTGGGTCTTGTCTTTTCAGGGTTTAGTGTAGAGGGCAATCTATGGATCATTTCAATGTTGTTATTGCCCTCTTGTAGAACTTCAGCGCAATTTTGCTGAATAATTTCCTTTAGCATGGAGTCCAAATTTCTATTAATTTCTGCTTTTTCAGGAAGACCAATGATTCTCAGATGATCTCTTCTAGACTTGTTTTCTTGATCTGTCAATTTTTCAGTGAGATATTTCATGTTTCCTTCATTTTTATCAGTCTTTTGACTTTGCTTTATTTGTTCTTGTTGACTCGAGAGATCATTGGCTTCTACTTGCTCAATTCTTTTCTTTAGAGAATGGTTTTCTGCTATATTCTTTTGATTTTCCTTTTTGACTTGGTCTATCCTGTTTTCCAGCTGTTTGATTTTGGTCTCCAATTTGCTTATTAATTCTTTTGATTTGGGGGCATCTTTTTCTAATTGCCCAATTCTAGCCGTTAGAGACTGGTTTTTGGCTATAATACTTTAGTTTTCCTTTTTAATCTGGTCTCTTTGGTTCTTCAAGGCTTCCAGCTAATCATTTCTGGTCTTCAATTTGCTTATCAATTCATTTGATTTCTGAGCCTCACTTTCTAATTGTGAAATTCTGCCTTTTAAACTATTATTTTCTTGCCAGTTCTCTTCCATCTTTCTCATAATCTCAGATTTGAACTCTTCAAAAGCTTGTGACCAGTTCTCATTTTTTTGGGAAGGTTTGGATATGATTACTTGTTTGTTCTCTGCTGTTTGCTCTGTTGTCTGGATTTTTTCTATGTAAAAGTTGTCGAGTGTTAAAGATTTCTTCTTGATCTTTCTCTTCTGGGGTTCTTGTCTCTGGTTTGCCATTGTTAGCCCAGCACCCTCTCAGCTTTATCTTCACGCCCAGGGTCTGTCTGCGCTCTTTGGGCTTTTGAGGTCTCAAGTCTAGTTGTTCTCAGGGTCAAGCCTCCTGGTGGTCCCCTTGCTTGTTACTCTGCCGGAAGCTCCTTTAACAGTCTCAGGGCGCTGCTTCCACAGTCTTGCACCCCTCTGCACTGGGTCCCCACTCAAGTTCTGTGCCTGCACTCAGAATCCAAGTCTGCAGCTGCAACCATGCCTGTGCTCAGGGTCTGTCTTCAAAGTCTGTGTGTTCTTTAGCCTCTTGGAGTCTTAAGTCTTGCTGCTCTCAGGAACAGGCCTGTGTCCCCCAGGTAGCTGCCAATGACTTAATGGGTGCCCCAAACTTGCTCTAGCTCTTGTGTGCTGGCTTTGGCACTGTAGGTGGTGTTGGGGGAGGAGGTTGCTCAGCTCGTGTTTTAGTGAGAGCTGTTTCACCCCTTTATAGAATGGAAATGCCCCAATTCCACATACCTTCAATGCTGTGGCCTGTTGTGGGGTCCCTTTGTTCATCTGGATTTGTTTTTATGTCTTCTTAAGGAGTCCTATATGTTTCAGTTAGGAGAGGTTAAGCAGCTGCTTTTTACTCTGCCACCATCTTAACCCAGAACTCTCTATAATGAAATGTTAACATTCATCTATAACCCAACCCCCCAAATAAGACCATAAATACATTGACGTGAAAAATAATATGCTTTGATCTGCATCCATCTGACTCCAGTGGTTCTTTCACTGGAAGTGGATAGCATTCCCCATCATAAGTTTTTCAGGACTGTCCCAGATCACTGAATAGCTGAAAGTTTTTACATTTGGTCATTGTACAATATTACTATTATTGTGCACAATGTTCTTCCAGTTCTGTTTATTTTGCTCTGCATCAGCTCCTGCAGATCTTTCCAGCTTTTTCTGAAATCATCTTGCTTATCATTTCTTATAGAAAGACCATTATATTTAGCAACTAAAATATAATTAATAACTTTGAGGAGAGAAGTTTCAGTTGAATAATAACACAAGAGATCAGACTGCAGAAAGGAAGAGAAGGCATTCATTGGAGTTTGATTATAAAGGAGAGGAAATAACAAGATAGCTAAGGGAGTTTTTTGAGAATAGAGGACATGTGTGTATGGTATGAAATTGTGCATTATCCCCTGGCTTATATAAATTAGTGTTAGTAATCATAGATTGGCAACTTCCTATAGAAAATTACTGAAAGTTAGTTGCCCTTCAGGAGGCAGATATTATTAATCTCTCCTTATGAAGAGCAGAGAAATCCCCCTCCCCAAGCAGCTTTATATTATTATATATATAAATATACACCTTTAATTCACTCTTTTCTAATGTGGCCAACCACCTACCCCCTTTTTTCTTCCAATGGGAACAAGTGCACACTTCTGGTGGGAAAAGTTTTAAACCTTACAATTATAATCTTAACTCCCTGTCCTAAATGTTTTAGCCTGAAAGGCCTTGGAAATATCTAAATTCTGACTCAATTTAGAAATTGCAAACTTAAGGAATGCTTCCATGGGTTTGAGAGTGCTGGGAAACTTAAGGACTGCAGGACAAGATAAAGAAAATATAACAGACACAGACATTGTATTACACACAGTTGGTGGGGGACAAAGAAGAGAAGTATTGTGTTAAATTCCTATAAATTCTGAATTCATGAGATATCTTTGGATACTTGCTCTAGGTAAACTGCTCAGGCAGTGCTCCCCTTATCTCTCTCCTTTCTTAATAAAAGACACATTTTCTCTATAAGCATCTATCTAAGCTTCCTGTCTGCTCATTAGAGTAATTTCTGGGGGTGCAAACTCCCCCCAAATTCCACTCCACACACACGTTTGTGTTTATAGGCAGCAGAGAAGCAGCCAATAGATAGTGAATGATTAAAGATTAGTGAGAGAGGAGGCAGTTAGGTGTCTCAGTGGTCTGAGAGCTAAACATAGAGATGGGAAGACCTAGGTTCAAATCCTAGTTCAAATTAGACAATTTCTACCTGTGTGACCCTGGGCAACTTAGCCTAGCCCTTGCCACAGATTTTGCTTTGGAACCAATATGCAGTGTTGATTCTAAGAGAGAAGGTAAGGGTTGTTTAAAAAAATAAAATTAGTGAGAGACTTAGGGATGTTAGAGCTGGGCAAGATAGGATGGAATGAGATCATTTGTGCACAAAGAGGGATTTCCTTTTGCAAGGAGAAGAGTCAACCCTTCTTGTGAAACATTAGCGAAGGATATGGAAAAAGGCCTCTGAGTAATGTGAGAAAAGGAAGAGAGGAGGGAGTTCTCTTTGAAAGGATCATGTAGGAATGACAAAGAGGCCAGGGTCACTGGATCTCATAGTGTTTAGTGGGTAGCAATTTAGAAATGGTGGTGGTGGGGGGGGGGTGTGGTGGAAGTTTGAGGAGGGATGGAAAAGTTTATCAAAGCTTCTTGGAGAGTAGGACGGGACATCCATTAGGGAGGTGTCAGGAATTGCGTTGTCTTGGTGAGGGAGAATAAGGATGATAGAGCTAGACAAGACAGGATGGAATGAGAGGAGGCAAGTTTTCCTTTCTTTAGATTTTATATCATAAACTTGTATTGGGCCCAGTCAGCTCTGATTCACACTTTTCTCCAGCTTTGTTAAACAGCAGGAGAGATGGCATACAAGTAGGAGTGATGAGACTAGACCAAGACTGGGATATGGCAGGGCAAGATCCACAAAAGGATAAAAATCCAAGGGACCGGAGAGAATAGCAGAGTGTAGTGTTGAGATCTATTTATCATCTTCAGATAATCTGATAAGGATGGCTTAGTTGATAAAGAAGCTGGACACAAGAGATGATCTTGACTGTTAACTCATAGCTGCTTCTCTGAAGTGCCATTAAGTCACAAGTTTATTATATATGAAAATTCAAACTCCCTTTCACCCACAAGCATAGAGAGAGTTTTACAGCTTTGTAGACATTGCAATTAGTTTAGATAACATGTAGAAACCTCAGAAACTTCAAGGTGAAGATAAGAACCAGGATGGACCTTTAGCTATGTGATTATCAGCAACCTAAGTCTGAGAATACTTTTCTCAGGGGGTAAAATGCCCCCGCTAAACTATGGTTTCAGCCTTGGCTTGCCAAGTACCTACATTTCTGAACAAAGGGGAAGAATGTTATCCTCTTGACTACTGGTTTGCTAAGAGCTTAAAGCTTTTCAATAAAGCCACAATACTTTTTTAACAAGAAAGGGTGTGGATCACAAAAGGGGTCAAAAGAGGAGTCTCAGATTTTTATCTATTTGAGACTCTATTTCTCTTATTGGCCTCCCACAGTATAGAGTGGAATTGGTTCACCAAGGAGTTAAGATGAGGAAAGAAATATAGTAGACAGTGTAACATTTTGTTTTTCATAATAAATTATTATTATTATTATTTTAAACCCTTACCTTCTGTCTTGGAGCCAATACACAGTATTGGCTCCAAGGCAGAAGAGTGGTAAGGGTAGGCATTGGGGGTTAAGTGACTTGCCCAGGGTCACACAGCTGGGAAGTGTCTGAGGTCAGATTTGAACCTAGGACCTCCTGTCTCTAGGCCTGACTCTCAATCCACTGAGCTACCTAGCTGCTCCCAATTATTATTATTTTTTAAAGAGAGTTAATCATACTCCATGGACTAAGTCCCATTAGGAAGTGGCATGACTCAATGAATTAAGTTAAGGAATAGAAAATGTCTTGACTGGAAAAGTCAGGCATCAGCTATGGTAGAATCCTGAAGTAATGCTCCTTGTGCCACATCATTTCTCTAAGTCTCAGTTTACTCATTAATTCAATTCAGTCAACATGTATTAAATGCCTATTATATGTTAAATACTATGCTCACAGCATTGGGGTTACGAAAAGAGGCAAAAAATAGTCCCTGCCCTCTAGAAGCTTGCAATCTAATAGGGGAAAGAATATGCAAACAAATATATGCCGAGCCAGTTACATACAGGTTAAATAAGAAATCCAGCAGAGCCCCAAATTCCAAGACCTACTACTGATGGATGGAACTACACACAGATCTAATTGAACATCTGCTGACCCTTGAATAAATGTGTTCTTTCTCCTTGTTCCACCTCACCTCCCAAAAAAAGAAACCATAAAAAAATTTGACATCTTCCTTGGGGCAGCTTCCTGCTTCAGGTAGACCTCTAGCCCTTTACAGGCACCTTCTGGCCCTTCAGATTGATCTCCAGTAACTGAAACCTCAAAAAGCAGAACCACAGATAAGAGGGCCCTACTGTAATTAAAAGAGGGAAAGTACTGGAATTAAGAGGGGTTAGGGGAGGCTTCCTGTAGAAGATGGGATTTTAGTTGAGACATAAAGGAAGCTGGGGAGGGAGATAATAACACTTTTAGTACCTATCTCACAGGACTCTCTGGAGGATGAAATGGGATTATAGCTGCAAAATGCTTAAAAAAACAAACAAACAAAACCCTCACCTTCTGTCTTAGAATTGATGCTAAGGATCAGCTCCAAGGCAGAAAAGTGCTAAAGGCTAGGGACACACCGAGGGTCACACAGAAAAGTGTCTTCAGAGCTCAAATTTGAACCCAGGCCCTTCCATCTCCAGCACTATCCACCATGCTACCTAGCTGCTCTTATAAAATTCTAGATAAATTATTTTTTTTTCTCCCTACTCCTAACATTGTTGACTTTTTATGAAATTCTAGAAAAGTATTTTCAGTTCCTTAGGCCTCAGTTTCCCCCTCCCTATCTGTATACATGTATCTCCAAGTATAATATAACCCCCTCACTTTTGTTTTGTATCCCCAGTTCTCAGCACAGTGATTTCTTCCATATTGCAGTAGGGTTGGGGTAAGTGTCTACGTCTCTGATTTCATGGGTAATGAATCTCCTTGGCATTGACCATTCCAGTGTCCAGCTAGTGTCCAGTCAGGATTTCCACCTTCTGAGGGCAAGCAGAAGGGAGGGGAGTGAGGAGACATACATATAAGACTGGACAGGGCTTCGCAAATGTTATAACCCTGAGAACCAATATGCCATCTCTTAATTCACACAGAAGAAAGCAGCAGAAGGGAGGGCAGATCCCAGGGCTAGACAGCAGGGGAAGAAGAATCTGGGATGGGTGCTAAAGAGGAAGTGAGCACATTTCTGGAACTGAATCAGGAAAAGCCTGCCTCTACCACTCTCCGGCTCTGCTTCCAAAATGAGAGGGCAACTTGCATTCACATCTGGAGCCAATCTGGGATCCATATTCATAAAACCCAGCAAACACCTCTCGGAAAACCAGTGAGTGCCTTATTGGCCTCCACATCCTCCCTTCTGCCATCCTCCTCCCTGGCTCCCCATCTCTGCCTGTGCAAATGAGAAACAGGCCCTGTGACTCATGGAGCCTCTGCTCAGCGCCGTAGCTCTGGGCCCACCTGTTCGCTCCCTCAGCTCGTGAATCCAAGACCGTTTCCACAGCAAACACTCATAAATGGGGCCTGGGGGGAACCACGACTTCAGGTGTGGAAAGGAAGAGTGAGATGGGAGAGCAGAAGCAGGCAGCGAATTCTTTGGAAACTGAGAAACTCATTTCCATCCAAATGTTTTGAGCCATAAACAGGAATGAGATGGGGAACCAAAAAGCGTGAAGTGGGTCAGGTTACACACCAAAAGACTGCAAAGTGCATTAGACTAAGACTTAATACAGTGATGTCATATAGTGATGGCAGAAGCAGGACAGACTTGCTGGGGGAGAGAACTTCTATCCTTAACTTCCCTCACGGTCCCATTCAGATACCACTTCCTACAAGAAGTCTTCCCCAATCTCTCTGCCATATTCTCTCCACCAATTTTCTGCCTTTAGTTAGAGTATTGTGAATTTAGAGCCAGAAGGAATATTTAAAATCATTTGGACTAACCCCCTCATTTTATTAGTGAGGAAAGTGAAGCCCAAAGGGAAGTGATTTATTAGATTAAAAAAAAAACAACAACTTGGATTTAGAAATGGAAGAGGCATTCGAGATCCTTGTTTTTCAGATGAGAAAACTGAGGTCTAAAAGAAGGGATTTGAAGTGATTCATAGGATCATAAAATCTTGGATTTTGACCTGAAAAGGGCTTTGAAGGTTTTTTAGTATAATGTCATTTTACAAATAAGGAACAAATAGTCTCACGTAAAGTGACTTATCTTAGGTCACAAAAGTATGTCAGAATCAACAAATGGACATGGACCTATAGATTCTATATCTGAGGGGTCTTTTCACAGGATCACGTAACCTTGACTATCTGTATACAAATACAACGTAAGTCCCTTGAGGGCAGCAATGATTTTGTTTTGACTTTGTATCCCTTTTGTCTATTGTAGCTCCTTGTGATTTAAAAAAAAAATTGTTTTTCTAGATTTGTGATTTCTTGGGTGAGTGAATCTACCAGGGAAGTTACACAACTGTTATGAAATTTATGATCTTGGAGTACTGCCTGGGGTACTGAAAAATTGTACATAGTAGATACTTAATAAACATTTATGGAATCGAGTGTAACAAAGTCCCAGGGCGAACTAGCCTTGAATTCTATCCTGCTCAGACATAAGTTTGGTGCACACATATTTTCAAAAACAGTGTTGCAAGTTCACAAGCCCCAAATTCTATTTCAAACCAGTATCATCCCAGAAAGTCCACAGGTAGAATTAAACTATTATCCTCAACTACTTCCCTGTTAAGAGACTATTATTTTCTTTAGCTTGAGCACAATGACTAAATAGTCAAGACAGACCTGAGGTTCAAATCTTGCCTCAGTCTCTTTAATCTTGGGTAAGTCAATTAGCCTCTTTTAACCTCAGTTTCCTTATCTTTAATATGGACATCCAATAGTTCCTATTTTTATAGGATTGTTATGAAGTACAACTGAACTAATGCAGAAACCCTTAAAGTCTATATAAATTCAAACTAATGTCATGAGAAGAATTAGTTGCTATCGAGCATTACTAGAAAACTTTAGAGCTAGAAGAGATGTTAGAAATCATCTAATCCAACACCAACATTTTATAAATCAGGAAACTGAGGCCAAGAAAAGTTGTCAGTGTCAGCACCTGGAAGAAATCTTGGAGGGCATCTGATTAGTGTGTGCCAGATGTGCATAGCTGGATTAGCTTCTGCCAATTGTTAAATGTTCAATGTGGCAACTAGTAATTATAACTTTGAATGTGAATGAGATGAATTCACTCATAAAACAGAAAGAGAAAGCAGAACGGATCAAAAACCAAAATCTAACACTATGCTATTTATAAAAAACACATTTCAAAATAAGAGACAACATAGAGTAGAAATAAGAGGCTAGAGCAGAATATACCATGCCTCAATTGCTACAAAAAAAAGCAGAGGTAGCAATTGTGATCACTGATAAAATTAAAGCTAAAATAGATACAATCAAAAGAGATAAATAGGGAAACTATATTATGTTAAAAGGTACCATAAATACCAGGGCTTTATCAATATTAAACCTATATATGCGTACAAGCTTTTATAGCATACAAAGTTTTAAAGGAAAAGCTAAATGAACAATAGATAGAAATTAATAACAAGAAAATAATAGTGAAGTACTTCAATTTTTCTTTCTCAGAATGGATGTCTAGCCAAAGAAGAAGAAGAAATAAGTAAAGGACATGAATAGAATCTTAGATGAATTAAATATGATAGATATCTGGAGAGAAAATGAATGGTAATAGAAAGAAATATACCTTCTTCTCAGTGGTACCTTTGTGAAAACTGAACATATATTAGGGCACAAAAACATTATAGTTAAATGTAAAAAAGCAGAAATATTAAATACATCATTTCCACACCAAAATGCAATGAAAATTGTATATAATAAGGGAACATGGAAATACAAAGAAAAAATTAATTGGAGACTAAGTAACTTAATCTTATAGTTTGAATGTTAAAGAACAAATAATAGAAACAATAGTTTCATTAAAGAGGAAACAACATACTAAAACCTGTGGGGTACAGCAAAAGCAGTAATTAGAGGAAAATTTACATCTCTAAATTCTCATATTAATAAAATAGAGAAAGAACTAATCAATGAATTGAGAATACAATTTACAAACTAGAAAAAGAACAAATTAAAAATCCCTGATTAATCACCACATTAGAAACCCTAAAAATTTAAGATGAGATCAGTAAAATTGAATGTAACAAAATCATTGAATTAATAAATAAACATAGCAGTTGGTTTTATGAAAAAAATCAACAAAATACTTAAATCTGATTTTTTTTAATAAAAGAGAGGATAAACCTCATTTTAGAAAAAGAAATTGAAAAGGACATAAATGAATTTCCTTAAACAAAGCACTAGGACCAGTTAGATTTATGAATAAATTCTACTAAACTTTTAAAGATGTTGCCAAGATTGTAAGGAAAGCAAAAAACTGGGCAAAAAAATTCTATAGACAGTCTCAGATAGAAGGCTCACATTTAAATATATAAAATATTTTTAAATTTATGGAAATAAGAGCCATCTCCCAATTGATAAATGAATAAAAGTCATGAACATTTTTCAGATGAAGAAATCAAAGTCATATATAGGTATATAAAAAAGTATTCTGAATCACTGCTGATGAGAGAAATGCAAACCAAAACAATTATGAAATATATTTCATACCCATCAGATTGGCTAAAATGACAAAAGAAAAATAAATAAATAAATAAAATGACAAAAGAGTAAAATGACAAATATTGACAGGGATGTGGAAAAGTGGGTACACTAATAGACTGTTGGCACAGCTGTGAACTGATCTAAGCATTTTGAAGAATGATTTATAATTGCACCTAGAGAGCTATAGAACTATATATGCCCTTAGACTTTATGGCTGGGCCTATTTGCTAAGGAAATCAGAGAAAAGGAAAATAACTTTCATGTTACAAAATATTTATTTAGCAACACTTTTTGTGATGTCAAAGAACTGGAAGTTGATGGAAGTTCCATCAGTTGGGGAATAGCTAAAAAAATTGTGGTATATGATTATGATGGAATACTACTACACTGTAAGAAACAATGAGCAAGTTCATTTTTGAAAAACATGGAAAGAACTACATGAAATAATGAAAAGTGAAACTAGTAGAACAAGGAGAACATTATGTACAGCTACAGATTTAATATTTGAAGAATAACTTGTGAATGTTTACCTCCAGAAAATGAATTGAGAAGTGGAAACACAAAAGACATAATCTATATATACTTATCTCTTTCCTGGATGATGCCTTCTGTGGTGTGGGGAGGGAAGGAAGGACTGAGATACCTGGAAGCAAATTGTATTAATTAAAAAAAATGTTCAAATAATACATGTATAACCCAGTGGAATTGCTTGTCAGTTCTGGGAGTGGGGAGGGAAGAGATGTGGGAAAAGTCATGAATCACGTAACCATGGGAAAATCTTCACAATTAATTAATTAATTAAAGTTTAAATAAAAATTTGGATGCTATTAAAAAATAAAAATTAAAAAATGTTCAATGTGTGAATTTACTCCTCAGAAATCAGTGAACTTTACAAATTAGAACTTAGAATTGTTACATTGTCTAACTCCTAGGGCAACTGGGTGGGACACTATATAGAGCACTGGACCTGGAGTCAGGAAGATCAGAGTTAAAATCTAGCCTCAGACACTAGTGGTGTGACCTTGGGCAACTCACTTAACCCTTTTAGCCTCAGTTTACTTATCTGTAAAATGAATTGGAGAAGGAAAGTGCAAACCATTCTAGTATATTTGCTAAGAAAATCCTAAAATAGTCACAAAAGTTGGACATGACTGAACAACATAGATAAAAATCCTATATTTTGATTTGTTTATGAGACAGCTAAGGAATGCACTGGAAAGAGCATTGGCCCAGAGTCAGGAAGACCTGAGCTCTAATTTGTCCTCAGACACTTACGAGCTGTATGCCCCTGAATACCATCACTTAACCCTGTTTATCTCAGTTTCCTCATGTGTAAAATGAGCTGGAGAAGGAAATAGAAATCCACTCCAGTATCTTTGCCAAGAGATACACAAAACGGGGTTTCAAAGAGTAGGACATGCCTGAAAAATGGCTGAACAGCATCAAAAACTATCTAGAATTTTAAAAAGTGATGGAGAAAATGTTAATGCAAATGAAAGTTAACAAGTGTGTCCTATGCACACATTTTTTTCAGAGAGCTAGTTGGTAAACATTTACCAGAGTGCTTTTGTATCTAATCCAAACTCTACATTTTACAAATAAAGAAAATGAGGCCTATAAAAGTTGTCTTAGAGTCAATGATCTCAGCACTAAAAGGAACCTTGGAGAGTTTCCAATCTAGCCTCTTCCCTGCCTCCCCACTTCCATTTTTTTTCCACTATGGAGAAATTTAATTAACATTTTCTATTTCAAAAATTTCGTCTTGGGAACAAAATACAGGTGCTTGTATAAGCTTTTCTCTTATGATTCTCACAGATGATAAATATATATTTTGTTCTTGGGTTAGAGTAACAACAACAAACCCAGTCTCCATCTCCTTGAGTTACAGGGATTTAGTGTATTTAGTGTAAAGCAACCTCTTCCTTCCCCTCCTTACTCTCTGCTGCCTCCTCAAATCAGGACAACATTAAGTCACATGTTTTCTAGTATCAGTGCCCAGTCCAAAGGATATTAGTGTCCTAAAAATAATTTCCTTTTTACCAGATCACAGGTACAGAGTGTGTTATTGAATGTTCCATGACAAAGGACAAATATTTGCCAAATAATACTGGCATATTGATGCAGTTCTTTGGCTAATTTTTTTCTGTTTAATTTTTCCCACTTACCTGTAAAAACAATTTTAAAATATTTTTAAAAATTTTGAGTTCCAAACCCTCTCCTTATCTCCCTCCTCTCCTCCATCCCTAAGATTGCAAGCAATTTGATATATGTGTGTCCAATCATGCAATATTTTCATATTAGTGATATGAAAGACAATATGGACTAAAAAACAAACAAGAAAAAAAAGTTTTAAAAAATAGTCTTTGATCTGCATTCAGACTCCATCAGTTCTTTCTCTTAAAGTGGATGGCATTTTTTTTTTATCATTTGTACTTTGGAATGGTCTTAGATCATTGTGTTATTGAGAATAGCTATGTCATTCACAATTGATCATTGTACAATATTTTTTAAGTTAAAAAATATTTAATTGATTAATTCAGAAAAATTTTCCATGGTTACATGATTCATGTTCTTTCCCTCCCCTCTTCCCACCCCTCTTCCCATAGCCGACATGCAATTCCACTGGTTTTTACATGTGTCATTGATCAAGACCTATTTCTGTAGTATTGATTCATTGTACAATATTGCTATTACTGTGTACAGTATTCTCATGATTCTGTTCATTTCATATTGCATCAATTCATGGAAGTCTTTCTAGGTTTTTTTGAGAGCATCCTGCTCATTATTTTTGATAGCACAAAACTATTCCATCATAGTCATATATCACAACCTGTTCATCTAGGCAACTCCTCTATTTCAAAGTCTTTGCCACCCCCAAGAAGAGCTGAAATAAATATTTTTGTATCTGTAGGTTCTCTCTCTCTCTCTCTCTCTCTCTCTCTCTCTCTCTCTCTCTCTCTCTCTCTCTTTGGGATACAGACCTATTAGTGGTATTGCTGTGTCAAAGGGTTTGCGTGATTTGAGCATATCTCCAAATCACTTTCCAGAATGACTGAATCATCTTGATTTTCCCATTATCCTTCTAACATTAATCATTTTCTTTTTCCTGTCATGTTAACCAATCTAATAGGTGAGAGGGTAGTATCTCAGAGTTGCTTTAATTTGTATTTTTCTAATCAATAGTGATTGAGAGCATTTTTTCGTCTGACTCTAGATAGCTTTGATTACTTCATCTGAAAACTTCCCATTCATATCCTTTGACAATTTATCGATTGGACAACGACTTATATTCTTATACATTTGACTTTGTTCTCTCGAGAAATGAGGCCTTTTCAGAGAAACTTGCAGTAAATATTTTTTTCATAGTTATTATGAATAATTGTGTATTTCTTTCCATCCTATTCTCCCCATTTATCCTACTCTCTTTTCACCCTGTCCATCTTCAAAAGTGTTTTGCTCTTGACCCTTCCTTCCCCCATCCACCCTTCCTTCTATCAGCTCCCCCCTTTCTCTCATCCTCTTCCCCATCTACTTTCCTAAAAGGTAACATAGATTTTTATGCTCAGTTGTGTGTGCATGTTATTCCCTCTTTGAGCCATTCCAATGAGAGGTTCAAGGGCTCTCCCCCATCTTCCTTTCCACTGTAAAAGCTGTTTCATGCCTCTTTTATGTGAGATAATTTACCACATTCTACCTCTCCTTTACCCCTTCTCCTACTTTATTCCTATTTCTCACCCTTTATTTTAATTTTTTTGGATATCACCCCACCATATTCAACTCACACCTATCTCTTCATGGAATGATGTGTAAGATAAGAGTAGAAGGTTATTTTTTTTAAACGCTTACCCTCCATCTTTGAATCAATACTGTGTATTGGTTCTAAGGTAGAAGAGTGTTAAGAGCTGGGCAATGGGGATTAAATGATTTACCAGGGTCACACAGCTAGGGAAGTGTCTGAGGCCAAATTTGAACCCAGGACCTCCTTCTCTAGGCTTGACTCTCAATCCACTGAGCCATCCAGCTACCCCCAATAAATGCATTCTAAATGAGAACCTAGAAGGTTCTCTTATGAGTAAAGGGCTTGTGTTTTCATGCATGGCTTTATGTCAGTTACTGACTAACTTAAAACTTTTTTGCTTCCTTCTAGGTTCTAAAAATCATACAAGAGTTGAGATTGCAGGATATTTTGTAGTTAGGTGAGGTTTTTTTTTCCATATTAAATTTCTTCATTGTCCCCATAGGGTCACACAGATGCTCTCAGCAGTCATTTCAGAAAAAAGAATCTGCTAAGGGTGTGTTTGTTCCTGAGAAACTGTTGCTACATGGAGTTTTGTGTAATCAGATCTAGTTTCTGTACTACCGCTAGCAGCAGTTTCTACTTTTTCTGAGTTTCTCTTTATCATCTTTGTGGATTTGCAAAACCTGAAGGTTTGTCTGGCTTGAGACAAATATCGTTATCCTTTCATTTGTAAGTTGATTTCCTCATCTGGCAACACAATTTCCATAGACCAATTTCTTTTACATGCTGCAGCAGATGGAGGATTCTAAATCTGGCTGTAAGAGCCTCAGCTTTTACTGTGTCTTGGAGAATTTCCGTGTTTGTGTGTGTGTGTGTGTGTGTGTGTGTGTGTGTGTGTGTGTGTGTGTNAGAATTTCCGTGTGTGTGTGTGTGTGTGTGTGTGTGTGTGTGTGTGTGTGTGTGTGTGTGTGTGTGTTTTTAAAGCAAACTCTTTAGGGACATGACCACTCCATCCTCATGAAGTTTCTGTATTGCTATCCTATATTCTTTGCATTCTTTCCTTCTTGCCTCTGGAAGACATCAGCTATTTTACGAGCAGATTTTCCATTCATTCTCGCTTTTCTTGCTCTCCTATGGCTCTCATGGAGAATGTCCAACTTCATGATGTCATAAGGGAAGTATAGATCAGAGTGTGCCCATCTGATGGCAGCAATGTGTGAATATTCTCCATCGTGCCTCCCAAGCTGCTTTCCTTCCACTAGGTCTGTCAGTCATTAAAGCAAAAACTTGTTATAGCTTCCATGGGGTCTTTATGTGTTTGATAGCTCATAACCTCTGCAGAAAGTTTCTTCTCTCTCCTGCTTCAGTGCTTCCTATGAAAAATAAAAATGAAAACTGGTGATAATAGCTAATGTTATCTCAAAGTCTAGGATTCATTCTCCTGTTGTGTTTCTCTCACTCCTCTGTTAAAAGTAATAAAAGATGTTGGGCTCCAGTGACTTTTCCTCATCCAGTTTCTGTTATGAGAGGGAGACAGAGAGAGAGAAAGAAGGAGGCAGAGAGAGAGAAGGAAGGAGAGAAGGAGGGAGGGAGAGAAGGAGGGAGGGAGAAGGAAAGAGAGGGAGAGAAGGAGGAGGAGAAGGAGGGAAGGAGAGATGGAGGGAGAGGGAGAGAAGGAGGGAAGGAGAGATGGAGGGAGGGAGAGATGGAGAAAGGGGGAGATGGAGGGAGGGAGGGAAGGGAAAGAGGGAGGGAGAGAAGGAGGGAGGGAAGGAGGTGCTCTAAGAATGTCCACTGGGTAACTACAGTCTAAGTAATTTTATATCTCCTACCTATGAGTATTTTCTGAGATCAGCACAAATCTTCAGGTTGTACACATTGTGTCTACAAGTGCTTGGCCAATTTTTTTTTCATAATCCTCAAGTTTCTTTCTTTCTTTTTTCCTTCTGCCTAGGGATGCAGTCAAGATTTGGTTACTTAGGGTATTGATTTAACAATCCTTTGCAATACTGTTGGAATCAGAGAGGCCATAGCGTCAGCAGGATGATAACAACTTTTGAACCGAAGACACTAAGGGATCCCTTGCATTTTCTTCATTATGGTTCTGCTTTATTGCAATTGTGAAGACTTTTTTTCATGCCTGCTAGAGGGTTTCCTTTTACATATCAATTTATGGACTTTCTAGCAGCACTTTGAAGTGTGCATAGGTGAGTGCTCTTTTTCAGGATTTACAAATCACATTTTCTTCCTTCAACCAAGAAAATCTCAAAAAAAAAAAATTTAGTCCTAATTTACAGTTTCATTAGGGAACCACTTATCTATGTCCATCTCCCTAAGGAGGCAGCTAGGGGACACTGCGTATAGAGCACTGGACCTGGAATCAGAAAGGCTTGAGTTCAAATCCAGCCTCAAACACTTACTAGTTATGTGAGTCTGGGCAAACCACTTCATCTCCAGATGCCTCAGTTTCCTCATTTGTAAAATGGGTGTAATAACAGCACCTACCTACCAGAGTCAAGGTCAGGAGAAACTGAGAATATTTGTAAAATGTTTAACTTCTGATAAAGAAATGTCTTTTCTTTCAGTTCTTTGGATTCTGGAGATCATGATGTTTTGCCTTAGCTGAATTGCCTCTAACATTTAGAGGAATTGGTAAATGCTACTGCCATGGTCTACTATACCTTCTGTCCTTTAAAGCCCAGGCAGAAGGATAGAAACCTGTGAATCCAAATATGCCTCAATGTTAATGAGAGGAAACGAGCAGGTACTGAATCCTTAGAATTCTTGTGAAAATGGAAATTCCCTTCCAAGTAGAAGTCTATTTTCCTGCTTGTAACACAGGAGAGCTGCACTTTTTTTTAAAAAACCCTTACCTTCCATCTTGGAATCAATACTGTGTATTGGTTCCAAGGCAGAAGAGTAGTAAGGGCTAGGCAATGGGAATTAAATGACTTGCCCAGGGTCACACAGCTAGAAAGTATCTGAGGTCAAATTTGAACCCAGGACCTCCCATCTCTGGGTCTGGCTCTCAATTCACTAAGCCACCTAGCAGCCCAAGAGCTGTACTCTTAATGCTCTGGATCAATATGAAAGCAATATAGTTCATCCATTGAGTAGCAGGGTGGGAAGACTTAAAGGTCAAGAGATTGAAGATATGGGTTTGAATCCTGACTCAACCCCTTCCTTTGTGTGTACATGTGAACAAGTTATTTTACCTCTCTGATCCTCAGTCTTCTCAACAAGAAAATGAGGACTATTTATGCTATCTTCAACATGCCTTCTAAGCTCTAAAGTCATGATTCTAAATTTTTTCAATCACAATATGTTTGCTAAATAAATCATTACAAATCTTTTTTGGAAAGTGAAAGCAAACCAGGAACATGTATACATGTGTCTTATGAATATTACTATCTTAAGGAAAAATTCTGGGAAAAAATTATACTTTAATTCTTTTAGGTTAAAATTTTTTTTCCACAAAAATAATTTGAAAAAAATGTGGGTTCTTTACCCCACATTCCCCATTTTTTTCTAGGTTTTTCTACCTCCCCTAGTTTCTAGCTACCACATTTCTAGTCTTATATACTATTCTTTCTGTATCCTGATCTCTCCTTTTTACATTCACAATTAGCTAATTTTAAAAGTGAATATGTGCCAAATGTTAGTTGGTACTAATGTTATTCTTTCAGGCGTCACATTGTAGAGATACTACCTTGAACAAATAGAATGTTTCTTGGAATGTGCTAGGTTACTGAGAAAAATTTGGGGGTACGATGAAACTTGTTGTTCTCCTCAGGTCATATCATGTTGGGTCAGGCTCAGGAGACTCATTTCCTGTTGTTGGCTTTTGAGTTGTCCAAAGTAAATTACCCAAATCTCTAGGTTCTGGCCTCGCATCAATTTAAGACTAAGGGGTTTTTTCTTCCCCCTTTGCATTTGTTCTTGCTTTTTCTCTGCGTCTGATTTCCATGAAAACAAATACTCTATGACCTCCCCAGTCCCCCATGCCTTTCCAAAAGAACAGAAATGTTGGCATTGTCACAATGAGTAAATACAAAGTTATGAGGCAGGCTAACAACGGGCTGAATCTGGAGATTCTGGTGACCTGGGGATTCTCAGGGCCAAAATGGAGCCCAAGCCATGAAGTCAAGACCACCCCAAACCCACCACACGTGACCCTCTGCAGGTGTCTAAGTTCTACAGTAGCCAGTCGCAGTCAATGACTAGCCTTGGAGAGAGCTCCAGCCAGACCTTCAGGAGTCAGCTTTCCTACAACAGCATCACAATGGCATAAAATGGCAGAAATGGAAGGGCCATTACGGGCTATCTAATCCAACCTCCTCCTTCTTAGATGGGGAAATGGAAGCCCTGGGAAGAGAAGTCTGGATGGAAGCAGTGAGTGGCAATCTGGGAGAACTAAGACTTGACTCCTAGCCTGGTGCTGTGCCAAATGCTTGTGGAGACAGTTTAAACTCAGCCCTCAATACTTGTACTCCAATATGAGTTGAGGGTCTTAAGGCAGAACATATCTTCCTGGTGCCAATTCCAAATGGCTGACCAAGGGATGATGCCAGCAACAAAGGAGAGGAATTCCCTGCTTCCCGTGGTCCAGGCACTGAAATGGCATAGAGTTCTTTTTGTTTGTTTATTTTTTTGTTTTGTTTTTAAAACTGCTGTATTTGATAGCTATGAAAACCAAAGCAACTGGCTTTCTGGGTTACATGAAGTAAAACAAAAACATTTTAACTTCTAGGAAAGTTAGTGGAAAATCCCAAGAAAGACAAAAAATGAAGAATAACAAATACAAGTCATGATTGGTACAAATAATTAATCTTGTGAAATTGTTACATTATTAAAATTTGTGCTGTATTATTTCTATTGGGCTGGATTCAGTTAATGGATTATATACATTCATCACTTCAAATTGTACAAATACATGCAACCTCTTCATGGCAGAATATTCTATGTGCTAAGCAGAATCTAATTGTAAGGGAAATACAATAAGAATTTCCTTCTCTGTAAAATTATGGGGCTAGAATCAGTAACCTCTAAGTAAGCTTACTTTCCTTTCTTGACCCTCAGTTTCTACCTCTATGAAATGAGGAGCTTTCCTTATAACTACCCCTTTTATCAAGCTATTGATTGTTTTTTCATAATTTCTCTCATTTTTGAATCTATTTTTCTTTGGAAAAATTCTTTTTGAGATCTAGAAATTCTTGTTAGTCTCATGTTCAATGCATATTTTTTTTTGTCCTTGAGGCTTTGCTTGACTTCATTGTCTTCTGCTGAGTTTGGTTCCTGATCTTTTCTGTCACAACTGTAGCTTTTAAAACAAATTTTTTTAAATTTCATTTAATCGATTAATTAAGACAATTTTTCCATGGTTACATGATTCATATTCTTTCTCTCCCCTCCTCCCACCCTGGCACAGGGTTCTTTACTTATGATGGTCTCTCTTTAAAAAAGGCAGTTAAGGGATAGCTAGGTGGCTCAGCTAATAGAGATCAAGTCCTGAAGATGGGAGGTCTGAAGTTTAAGTTTGGAATGCACTGAGTTATGTGACTCTGGAGGAGTCACTTAACCCCAATTGTCTAACTTTGAAACTTTGATCATTCTTCTGCCTTGGAAATGATACTTAGCATCATTTCTAAGAAAGAAGGTAAGGTTTTTGTTTTTTTATTTTTTTTTAAAGGTAGCCAAACAGATCATCGTCAGAGGTACCCTTGATGCTGGTTCTTCTAGTCTCAAGCTATCTCCAACAAGGGGAAACAAATAACGAAGATGCTCTTCCAGTGCAGTGGGGTTGTTCTTCTCTGGGTACCTACATCTCCCTTCTTAGTGTGTTCTCCTACATTGATTCCATGGTGTGCATAGTGGTGTGCACATACCACATATGCATTTATTTATTCCAAGAGCCTCAGGGAGTTTGCTTTGTTGTCAACAGCTACAAGTTCTCACTGTTGACAGAGAACAGTTGATAACTAAAGCTGAAAGAGGGATCCCAAGTGACATGATAATAGGGCCCATCTGGTCAGGGAAGTCTCTTCAAAATGTCGACACCAAGAGGCCAGATGGCCAAATGTAGCTGCTGAAAGGCTTGAGGCTTAGTACATGGTGAGAGCTCCCCGTGGGAGAGGCTATGAGCCTGTGCTAATAGCAATTTGCTTAACTGAACTGAATAGAAAACCTTCCTATGGCTATGCAGGGACCTTTTGGTTCACTTTAGGAAACTGTTTGTTCTAGACATAAGCTAGCACCCATTTAGGGTCGGGATCGTACCAACTGGCTTGTGAGAGCCGATTGTTAAATTTTCAGCAAGAACCTTTTTACCATCAGGGAAATCAGCAAATGGTATGATTCAGGATTTGAATAACTGTTTTGTTAATTGTTTTAGTCTTAAGAAAGTGATGAAAAAATATTAGTAATGCAGATTAAACTTTTGAAAGTGTATTATATGTTTTCAGAGGTTGCTAAATATTTACCAGCACGTTTCCTGGACCCAGACCAGTTCATGCCTGTTTATAGTACTTGGTTATGCTCTAAGCTGGTCTAAGCAAGGTCTTTGCCTCCAAACTAGTCCAAACAAGACCATTTGGAACAAAATGAGAGTCTGGTAAAATACGTAAAGAGTTAACAAAAAGAGGTGGACTTAGTCATAAACAGGAATGGAAAAGACTGCATTGATTCATCTGGGCATAGCTTCCCTCCTCTGTGTTGCCATGTTGGTCTGCCTGTCAAGACACTGAAAGAAGAGCAACTGATTTCTTATCAATTTTTTTAAGCCCTTACCTTCTGATTAAGAATTAATACTAAGGGGTTCTAATCCGGCCTCAGACACTTCCCAGCTGTGTGACCCTGGGCAAGTCACTTGACCCCCATTGCCCACCTTTACCACTCTTCCACCTAGGAGCCAATACACAGAAGTTAAGGGTTTAAAAAAATTTAAAAAAAGAATTAATACTAAGTATTGGTTCCAAAACAGAGGAGCAGTAATGTCTAGGCTATGGGAATTAAGTGACTTGCCCAGGGTAATACAACTAGGAAGTGTCTGAGGCCAGATTTGAACCCAGGTCCCCCTTTCTTCAGGCCTGGATCACTATCCATTGATCCATGTCCCAAGCTTTGGTACCTTTAATGGAAAAAAAATGTAGCTATTGCTCCTTTCAGAGGCCCCAGCCACCAGAAAATGAGCTTGGAGGTGATATTAAAAAATAAATAAATGAAACAGAGAGAAGGGAAAATATTACCCAAGAAATATAACTTTAAAGAGGATAAAATCTGACCTCATAACTTCCTACTGGATAAAGGCCAGTAAATGGTGCCCAGTCATTTCGAGGATCAAATATAAACTCTCCTGTCCTTCAAAGTTCTTTACAACCTGGCTCTAACTTACATTTTTAGTCTTATTACACTATTACATTATTACATGAAGTCTTTCTTGATTCCTTCAAGAATGTTATGTTAAAGCCTCCTTCCTTCCTCTTTGTATGACCTGGTCTCCCATGGGGGAAAAAATCAATTACCCTTTAATTTGTTTCATTTGTACTGTTTCATTTTTATCTTTGCATTTCCAGTGTCTCCCACAGTCTCTGAAAATATTAGGAATTAAAAATTCAGCTGATCAGCTGAATAAAGTCATTTTCTCTACATTAATAAGTTTAGACCAATTCACTAGGTATTCAGTGATCAAGCAAATGAAACTCAGAGCTGTAAAGGAGGCTTGTAAATGCCTATTATTTGTGATTGTTTAACATTTGTCATGCTTAATGGTTTTCCATGTTTACCATAGCCTAACACTTTATGCATGCTTAGAAGGATGGTGCTGAAAGGCAGAAAGAAATCATCTGATCTATCCCTTCATTTCTTTTTTTTTTTTTTAAGCCCTTACCTTCTGACTTAGAATTGATACTAAGTATTGGTTCCAAGGCAGAAGAGCAGTAAGGGCCAGGCAATGGGGGATAATGACTTGCCCAGAGTCACACAGCTAGGAAACGTCTAAGGCCAGATTTGAACCAAAGACCTCCTGTTTCCAGGCCTGACTCTGTATATAATAAGCCATGTCATTGCCATTATCCCTTATTTTCTGAGGCCTGGAATTTGAGGCTGAGAGAAGAGGAGGAATTTATTAAAAATCATATAAGTAGTTAGTGGCAATTTGTCTTAAGTTAAATTTATTTAGGCTCAAAAGTCTTCCCATTGGTGTATAAATTTCTAGAAAACACTTTCCCGGCTATCTCTCTTATGTAAGCCCATTCCTACTTTTTTTTTTTCAGTAAAAGCCATCACATTCTAATTACTGAAAGATGAAAATGCTAATGACCTCATCCTATATGTCAGTTGTGTATTTAAGCTATTTATAAAAATATTCACAACTTGTATTTGCTCAAAAAAATCTATAAACATGAGAAAACCATGGTTGAAGAGCTGTGCTCAAAAGGCCAAGGGGTATAAAGAAGAAATCATGATCATTTTGGTGATTTTTAAATAAACCACTTGAGAGAATCAAATATTTATACTACCTTTATTGATTATTTCAGAATCTTTGACTCAGTTCCACACTCATGGCTTAGTATTTCCTATAAATATATAAAAGAGATCCAAATATAATAAGAATGCTGGAGTGTTTTGATGTTCACCTGAAAAACCATTTTTCATTTAAAATATGCCATCAAAAAGATGTCTACCAGGGGGCAGCTGGGTAGCTCAGTGGAGTGAGAGTCAGGCCTAGAGACAGGAGGTCCTAGGTTCAAACCCAGCCTCAGCCACTTCCCAGCTGTGTGACCCTGGGCAAGTCACTTGACCCCCATTGCCCACTCTTACCACTCTTCCACCTATGAGACAATACACCGAAGTACAAGGGTTTAAAAAAAAAAAGATGTCTACCAACACAATATTTTCAAGAATAATTGACATAATGCATGATATCCTTCAGGAATATAATCTAAGTACACTGTGGTTTTTATCTAGCTATAAATCTATTATCATCACTCCTGCATAGAAATGAGCATGGCTTCCAAGCCAAAAAAGTTATGTTAGAGCATGGCATCCATCACTATGTACATTAATGAAATAAGTTATATGATTGTACTGAGAAGTATGTTAAATTACTACTTTATCTTATGGAAACTTTCTCTAATGTTATCAAAATGTCATTTTGTCTTGATAAATGTAAAATTCTTAATGTTCATCAAGGTTGAATTGGGGACTAGAGATTTTGAAAACAAATCCAGAGGTCAAATTGAACAAATGGATGAAGATAAATCTTATGAATACTCTGATCTTCTCCTGGTAAATCAAACATTGTGCTATCAAGGGGATAGCTGAGGTAGTATGAGTTAAAGGCTTAAAGACATTCTAAAGTCAGAGTTTAATGGAAAAATATCACATTTAGAGCAATTAATACCTCTGCAATACAATCATGAACATATTCTTACCTTGTAAAATGTATAAAATGGATCTAGAGGGTACCCAAACAAAAACTTGTATAATGCTAGTGAAATATGGACTTGTTACCCCAATGCAGCTATAGAAAGAATAATACTTCAAAAAGGAGGAAGAGAGTTACTGTTCTCAGAGCACATGATAAAAACATTAAAATGTACAGATATATTTTCAGAACAGACTACATCACAATATGTATATATTTTTGGATCAAAAGGAATTCCATTGGTAACATGTACCTAAACACAACCGATAGAATACCAGTAAAGAAGCATCACAAAAAAGGGCTGAGGGGGCAGCTGGGTAGCTCAGTGGAGTGAGAGTCAGGCCTAGAGACAGGAGGTCCTAGGTTCAAACCCGGCCTCAGCCACTTCCCAGCTGTGTGACCCTGGGCAAGTCATTTGACCCCCATTGCCCACCCTTACCAATCTTCCACCTATGAGACAATACACTGAAGTACAAGGGTTTAAAAACAAAACAAAACAAAACAAAACAAAACAAAACAAAACAAAACAAAACCAAAAAAGGGCTGAGTTGTTCATTTGTTTATAGAAATGAAGGGGTTTATGATGACAATTCAAGATTAGATAATAATTCTAGAGTTGTTTGGGACCTCAGACAATAAATGAAGAAACTTAAACTTAGTCCTTTGGAAATCAAGGGATTTGCTAAATAGTACGTAAGTCATAAGTATTGGAAGTAGTATTTGAACCCACTCTCTCTAACTCCAGAACCAATACCTCTTTCTACTATACCACAATGAACCAGAAATTATATAAAAGTTATTCCTAAGGATCTAGTCTAATGGATTGATGTAAATTACACAACGAATGATAGGAATTATGCAAAATATCATAGCAAGTTACAAAATGTAACCAGTTGTATAATTAAGTAGTTAGAATTAGAAAGACATAATTAAGTAGTTAGAATTATATACCAGCAGCTCTTTATCCTGTATAAACTAATAGTTAACAAATCTCTAACAAAAAATAACTCCAAAATATTCTTAAAAATTCAGCAAATGGACTGTACAGGAAACTAAGCTCCATTATAGACTGGACTGTTATCCATAACCATCTAGACATAGTATTGATCTATAAAACTTTAAAAAACAATTCTTTAAACAAATCCTGTTATAAAAATATTCATAGTTTCCAAACTAAATATAATGGAAAACTTTCAAAACATAGAGACCTTGTAGAAGAAATGAAAACCACATGGGAACAGGACAAGTTATATATTCTTTCTGTCATACTGTTTGCTTTTGGAGTTGTCCCAAGGTGTTTTCAATTAATAGAGGATGAACAATCTCCCAATATTTTATTCAATTACCAAAAAAAACCCATTTTTATCTACCTGTGAAATAGTTATGTGCAGAACATCAAAGTAAAAGGATAATAGCAGGTAAACAATTGGTCCTTGAACTATTTCATTTGGAACTTTGCCCCTTCTCCTCCTCCAAGATGAATGATAACAACAATAACCACAATGTCTTATTATTTAGAATTGAATTGTATTTAACACCTCAAGTTGGTTCCAAGTATTTCTGACTATCAGAAAGACCACTTCAGGATCAAACCTAGGGTACTATAGAGAATTATACTTTTCCTACTCCATGATGGATTCAGTGCCTCATAAATTAGTCATTTTTGTGGGACCCTTCTTCTTTGGGACTCTGCTGAGTCATTGAAAAGTCCGAGGCAAGGTGATGGGGTTCAGAGTGATTCCTCCATTTATCTATAACTAATCATGGGACATAGCCTGCTGCCCTTCACTTTTTTCCTTCCTTCTGCCTAAATCCCACCCAGTAGATTCACCAATGTTTTTTGACGGTCTGAGTTAAGCCTTTTGCTTTGTACAGTGGCTGCTCAGAGCTAAGGAGCTTTGTTATTCATGGCCATAAGTCTGCATATTCATTCCTTCTGGATGTATTTATCTTTTCAGGGAGGTGAATGATGATAAAGTGATATCCCCATGGCAACAGATGCTGATTCTTTGGTTTCTTAGCAACATGAGGCAGGATGGTTTGCTCTGATTTCCTGCAGGTGTTTGATCACAGGAAACTCCTGGGGATTATTTCTTCCCAAGCTTCCAAGACTTCTGTAGGTATTTTAAAATTCTGACTTTTCCTTTTCTTTTTAAAAATGAGAATTTAGTATTTCCTTTCTCTGGGGTACTTGGGATATTATGTTCATTAGTTTATCTCCTATTTTGTTTGGAGGATTATACTTCTATGCCATGAGTAAACCACTGTTTGTACTGGATGTCAATGTTTGTACTACCCCTTTGTCCCTATTTTTTATCCATTTGTATTAGTCCCAAAGTCCCATGTCTTTCTTGAAACCTTTCCCAAGTACTGTGGTCCAGAGTAGGATTCAGAGCTATAAGGGACACATAATTCTTCCATCTCATTTTATAGAAGTCCATGGAGAGGAAATGTCTTGCCCAGGGTCATATAGTAGCAGAGCTAGGATTTGAACACAAGTCCCCATGAACTCTTATTTCTCTAAACTCCAATACCAATTAGTATTTGTATAACACAATTAACACTATTATTTTTTTTAACGTCTTATTCTCTGCTACCAATTATAAATAGCGTTTGATAATTTTTATCTGGTAGCAAGAATTTCCTCATTGGGAGTTTTCAAAAGAAAAAAAAAGAAAAAAAGGTCCATTGTCATCCAATTCTCTGTGCCTTAGTTTCCTAATCTGTTAAATGGAATAATATGTAAAATACCATGCAAAATGAAATGTTCTTTAAATATTGGTCTATGTTATTGCCATTATTATTACAATTTTATTAACAGGTATTTTTTCATTTTAAAAAACAATAACAAGGTTGATGATTTAAAGAGGTAAAATAAATTTGTGAAAAGAACCCTGAACCTGAAAGGAGTCAGGAATCAGGAGTTCTGGTCTTGCCTCTGTTCCTAACTTTACACTTTCTGGCCATCTCTCCTCTGGCTTGAAACCATTAGATACCTTATCAGAAACCAAAGATTCCAACTCCATTGGTTACAGGTAAGGAAATTGGAGCCTAGGTACACTGTGGTCCAGTGGAAGAAGAACCAGGTCCAAAATTCTAGGTTTGTATCTCAGCTCTGATGTTTATTTCCTGAGGGATTTTGGGCAAGTGATTTTATTCCTCTGGCCCTCTGTTTCCACATCTATAAATCTAAGAGTTAGAAGTCATTGTATCTAAGCTTCCTTCTGCCTATAACTTTCCCATGACTCCCTTCCCTCAACCCCATTCCCCTTTATGTTGTATCCCCTAAATGGAATCTCCTTGAAGGGAAGGGCTGTTTCACTTCTACATTTGCATCCCTAGCACCTGGCATGGGGCCTGGCACATAGCACTCATTTAATAACTGATTGTTCATTCATTACAACTCTAAAATCAATGACTCCATGTCTTGCCTGGGATCTCACATAGATCAGGCAGAGCTGGGGAATGGAACCCAAGTTTCTTTCCACTAGACTGCCTTTCTGGGCTTCAACGTCCTCATCCATAAAATGAGGAGTCTGGACTGGTGGTTAGATTTCTGATGGTCTTTCCTGCTCTCTTTATCCTGTGATTTTGTGACAACATAATTCTTTTCTAATGACTACCCATACCCAATGCACCTGCCTTCTTCCTGAATTAGGTGGAATTAAAGTCTCAAGGAGCTGTAAGCCAACAAAAGCCCATAACAATTTCCTCTACAGCAAAAAACAAAGAGTCATTCAGAACCTGTCCCCTATGGCCAAACCCTTGCCAGCTCCAGGTCCATCCCCTTAAATAGTGGCTACTTCCTCTGTGTCTGACCTCTGATTTCTCTATGACTGAACCTCAAGCATCTTCTTTGTACTCTCAAATACCCTCTAAGAAAGGTCAAGTGCAAAGCTGCTCAGATTTGCTTTCTTCCCTCTCCCAGCCCTCACCAGCATCTTATTGCTGCCGCCTCGTTGACAGGCTATAAAGAGGCCCTTCTCTAGATTATGAACTTTGCAGCCAATAGACTTCATTTCAAGTCATCAGAACTCACCCAATGGCAGCAGATTTTGATGCTTAGAGCCAAGTGTTCATCCTCCAAGTGGCAATGATTCTTGTACTTAAAGGATAGTTGACCTTGAATAGATTCATGCCCTTCTGCTCCTATTGGTCTGTCTCTTTTGGTGATGCTTGTCTGGTCCTGCCAAGATATCCCAAGGTTAGTCCAAAAGGGTCTCTGCCCAAGACCTCATGGCTAAGTGTGACTTCTCATGTATGTCCAGTCGTGCAAAGGATATGCTCAGGCCAAGTATCTGGCAGGCTTCTTGCCTCTTTGCCAAGGATACCATTCTTAAGTGGAAGTAACATTGTCTCATTATAAATCTGTCTCCAATCAGGTGGCATTCTATTCCAATGGTGGCATTAGGGCTTTTTTCTTCCTCTCTATTGAACCATCTACCTATCGCTTGGACCAAACCCATTTCTTGATGGAAATTTTCCAGGTTCAAGGATTTCCCTCTCATCACCTTCAGATGGGGTCCTCAGTTTATCTCATATTTCCAGACTGTCCTATTTATAGCCCTAAAGGTAAATATTCACCTTTCTACAAAATGAGTTTTTTTTTGTTTTTTTTTTCAAACATTTATTAATATTCATTTTTAACATGGTTACATGATTCATGCTCCTCCTTTCCCCTTCACCCCCCGCAATCCCCCCACCCATGGCCGATGCGCATTTCCACTAGTTTTGTCATGTGTCCTTGATCAAGACCAATTTCCAAATTGTTGGTAGTTGCATTGGTGTGGTAGTTTCGAGTCCACACCCTCAATCATGTCCACCCCGACCCATGCGTTCAAGCAATTGTTTTTCTTATATGTTTCCTCCCCTGCAGTCCTTCCTCTGAATGTGGGTAGCGTCTTTACCATAAATCCCTCAGAATTGTCCTGGGTCACTGTATTGCTGCTGGTACAGAAGTCCATTACATTCAATTTTACCACAGTATATCAGTCTCTGTGTACAATGTTCTTCTGGCTCTGCT